>NC_143581.1:38574191-38728288 GCF_048544385.1 Mastigoproctus giganteus
CCGCCGACTTCAACGAGGGAGGTGCCAGAAACGTCTCCACCAAGACTATCAGACGACATTAGCCACAATAGGTTATGGGAGCCGCCGACCAGAGTCCCATTGCCAACACCATGACACAGGACTCTACACCTCAACTGGGCGAAAGAACATCGGCACTGGACCTTGGATGATTGGAAATGGGTCTCCTGGTCCGAGGAGTCCCGTTTCCAGTTATTTCGAGCGGACGGAAGGGTGCGTATCTGGCGGAAACCGCACAAAGCTATACCCCCATCATGTCAACAAGTAACTGTTCAGGAAGGTGGACGGTCGGTAATGGTCTCAGTCGTGTTAAACTGGTACACATGGAAACTCTGATATGTCTAGACGCATCTCTGAACGGTCCAGGTTACGTGTCAATCCTTGCAGACCATCTGCATCCCTTCATTTTCACCGTGCACCCACAGGGCAATGGACTCTTCCAGCAGGACAATGCATCTCCTCACAGAGCTGTGGTGACTAAAACATGGTTCGAAGAGCATTCCGCAAATTTTACCACCATGGAATAGCCTCTCCGTTCACATGAACTCTGTGGAGTATCTTTGGGATTCCCTGGAGAGGTCGGTTTCAGCTTTGGATCCTCCACCCAGGAATGCAACAGAATTATGGACAGCGGTGCAGCAAGCACGGATATAAATACCCGTGGAAAGCTTTCGTGAACTAGGCGATAGGCCACCTTTCGCCTGGATAAGGGCATTGGATACTACCTATTACTAGGTAGGTATCCCATGATTTCTGACCGCTCAGTGTATTATATTCATTCTTCTCCTTCTTCCACAACATACTGTGTTACAAAAATCACAATTTCCGAAATTAACCTGATTAACCGCTGATTAATTTGGACTACAATTTTTTTTTTAAAATGTGTAATAGGATTACGTCTATTAATTAAACAATATAAAAATACTTAAAAAATCATAATAAAAACTGATTACAGATGGCGCCAGCAAACTGATACTCAACGTTCATAGTACAGTAACTGGGAATGAGTCGAGAAAGTGCTCACGAACGTTAAATGTTTTAATTACGTTTTGAATAACGAAATTTGTTTTTGAACAACACAACCGGGTGGGGGAGGGGTGTGAAAGTGCATTTTTACTCTAAAAGAAATTCATATATTTACTATTATTAATTCAAATTATGACAAACGTCCTACTATTAGTTTTATTATGTCCACTTTTAAGGTTACTACCAAAAAGTTAAAAAAAAAGATTTCTTCTATATTTTATTTTTGAGTTTCTTAAAGTGGGTAATAATAAAACTAAGTAACATGTTTGTAATAATTTTATTTTTTGTATATTCTCGTGGAGTAATTCATTTTTTTTTTTTTTTTTTTTTTTTTTGGCCGGTGCAGCATAAACCTCAAGATTCCTTTCACAATATGACTAATAATAATAATAATAATAATAATAATAATAATAATAATAATAAGTGTAAATGAATGCAGCAAATATGCTGCATTCTTTCTTACTTACAGATAGGCTGGACCACGTCCAACCTTTGAGGTCCTATCGAGGGGTGTATTATCACGAGCTTGGGCTGTGATGTTTTTTTTTTTTTTTGTGACTCTCAATTTTCTTTTTTCCTTTTGACTACTCCTGAACCCAGGGCATATGCGCCACTGATTGATAAGCCACTGTCCAGAGCCGTAAAAAAAAAAAAAAAAAAAAAAAAAAAAGGCGCCGAAAATGATATTTAAGAAATGCTTTTCTTGAGACTTTTTTTTCTGTGCAAATGCACTTAAGTATTAAGGAAAAATCTACTTTGAGGCTCCTTATCAACGGAGCCACCGTGTGGTGGTGTGGAGGTTATACACCACGCAAAGGCGTCTAATCATGGGGTCGCCATTGGGAGTTTAATATTTCACAAATTTTAAAAATTAAAAATGAGAATGAGTATTCTCGTTTTTGTTGGTACTTACTATGCTGCGCGAGTAGCACAGTGGTACTACTCGCGCAGCATAGTACCACTGTGCTACTCGCGCAGCATAGTAAGTACCATGCTGCGCGAGTAGCACAGTGGTATCGTCACCGTCCTACCCACACCAGGTGGAAAAGGCCCGGGTTTGAATCCCATCGATGACGCAAGGAACTTTAATGGGCCTTTTTCATTCCGTGGCTTAGTTAGTCGGTCTCAGGTGTAGACAGCAAGGTTTTTTCCCCAGAAACTGGGGTTTTTTTCGTCCAGAAAAACAGGCAAATCGACCACAGAACATGCACAATTTACAGACAAAATACATATATGGGTATATTTTAGAAATAACGGGTGGCCTTAATATAATAGGTTAAGTTTTTTTTTTTTTTTATACTTTACTATAGTCTTATTCTTATAAAGGCTTAGTCAAGGGTCTTCCTATCCGATACAGAGTTGTCCAATCTGATCCGATTACTGTTGGCTCCGGTGGGAGTGCTCTATGCTAGAAAGAGAGCACTCCCGCCTCTCTTTCCAGCATAGCAAAAGCAGCTGTTTTCATATTGGATACAACCATAATTCTTGCCAGAATTCCTAGCCTGTGTTCCTCTCATGCTGTCTGCGTTTGTTTGGAGGAACAGTTTATGTTATATCATTATATTGTCAATGCTCCCAATATAGAGACTCTATTCAACCATTTGTGGATTATTTAGATGTCACTCTAAATTCCTTGTCAGGCAAGAATGTCATTGTTATGGACGCAAACGCGGAATCCACCCTCTGGTTTGACAACATTGAAGTATAGGTTATTAAACATGTCTGAAAGACGGTTCCTGGTATCTTCCTGACTTTGTTCAACTCATGTCTTGCAAAAAAGCATATTTCCTGCTGCCTGGAAAATTGCTAACTTAAAAATCCTGGCAAGCCTGCTTCTGGTCCTGCTTCTGCGTCATCTTATTGTCCCATTGCCTTCCTCGCTGTTCTGGGCAAGGGTTTGGAGAAGGTTATTGCTTCCAGGCTTCTAACTGCATATAATTCTAAGGGATTGTCATCACCTGCTCGGTTTAGTTTTGCCCGTGAAAGGGTACTGAAGATGCTATTGCCCCCTTATTGACCTTTCAATAAGAATCTACTAAGAAATACATGCTTGGCCACTTTGTGAACTTCAAAGGGGCCTTTGACACCTTATGGTGGCAAAGTGCCCTGGAAAGGTTCTAGGAGGCCGGAGTTTTCTCTTCCCTTATATAACCTGCTAGGAAGTTACTTCTCCTCTAGATCACTGATCGTCAAGAGCGACTCTGTTCAAGTTGTCAGGAGTGTGAACTCGAAGCTGTCCATTTTGGGATCATTGTGTTGGAACCTAGTTTTTGATACCTGGCTGTCTAAAAGGTTTTCGCATACATACATGATAGCGTACGCCGACGACCTCACAATCCTCATTAATGGCAACTCACACAAATCACTTGAAAAAACTGCTGATTACGTACTTAAGAAATTATCTGAATGGTCAGACTAGCATATGTTCCAAGTTTCAACTACTAAGACCTCACAGATGCTGCTAAAAGGCAGGCTGGATAAAGAGCATCCTCCTGTGATTAGATATTATTATTATTATTATTATTATAGGGCACTCATGCAGGGTCAATCATGTTCAACATCTATATAAATGACATATTCGAAGAAATAAAGAACTCCTTTTTAAAAATTTATGCAGCTGATATAATCTTATATACAACTGGAAAGAACCTGACAAAAATGGCAAACGATTTACGGCAGGATGTAATAAATTTACAAAATTGGTTGCATGACAATAAATTAGCACTCAGCTTTGAAAACACAAAATTTTTAGTAATTAGACCTCCTCATCAAACCATGGACATTCATCCCTCTATTAAATTTCATGAACATAAATGCCTACATGTTCAGAATTTCCATAATTGTGAATGTCTAACAGTGGAAGAAGTTTCAAATCACTGTTACCTTGGGTTATGGATTGACTGTAGTCTAAGTTCGGCAATGCATATAACAAACTTGTACAAAAAAATTAGATTTTACATTTACTTTTTTTATTACATTAAAAATAAGTTAAATCTAAGAACAAAAGTTACCTTATATTATGTATGTGGACTCCCAACTCAATTATTTAGTAAATGTATGGGCACGAGCAAATATAACTGAAATACGGGTAATAAACAACTTACTTAACAGGATTCTGAAACTTTTAATGGGGACAAACTCTTGGAATGATCTGAATAAGAGAAGGGAATTTTTGTTGAAATATAAAATATTTTATCCAATTCAAAAACTGAAATTAAATTTATTCCTGAAGAATCTTAACACTATTTATGAAGAGTCGAATCTTCAAAGGAATGCATCACATAACTTTAGGAATCCAGAAGCAATTGTTTTGCCTCACCCTAGGGTACTAAATAGATTTGGAGATAGGCACACAATGATCATAATAAATAACTTGTTGGCTAGTGTTGATTTCAGGCTCAGGAGAAGTTATTCTATCTCTATATTAAAATTCCTAATAATAAGATTTTTGATACTCAATGATACAGTAGATTAGACCTGATATGCAGATCAATTACTTTCTCTTTTTGCAGTGTGGATTTGTACTATGTGTAATGACTTCAATGTCTTTTCTGTTAGTTAAAAAATTTGTATGCAAAAACTGTTGTAAATGATGAATTAAAACTTGTTGTCAGGAAATTCACTTTTCTTAACGAGTTCTTTTATCGTAAACAAATTCTCTTGATAAAATTGTATTGTATTGTATTATTATTATTATTATTATTATTGCTGCTCTTATATTATTTCTCCCTGATTGGGGTTCCACCTCGTGACGGGTATTGCTATCAAGTACACAGGGTGGTTGTTGTTATGTCTGATGATAGTGTTGGTCGAGGAACTCTCTGACAATCTTACAGGTGTTCAGAATTGCGACTTTCTGGAGTTCCTTGTAGGTGTTCGCTGGGAGACCTATTGCTGCTAGGCTGTTATGTAGGGTTTTTGGCACTATACCTGTGGTTGTCACGATGATCGGGATGGTCGTTAATTGTTGCATATGCCACATCTCTTTGATCTCCTGTCTTAGGTTCGTGTACTTCCTGATTTTTTTCCCCATGGGTTTCCTGAGGTTGCCAATGTTGGGTACCGCTATGTCAATCAGATAGGTAGCCTTTTCCTTATTGTCCACAAGAGTTATGTCCGATTTGTTGTGCGGAATTATCCTATCCGTTATTATGGCACGGTCCCAGTAGAGCCCGTGGGTTGGGATCTCTAGTACTGCCTGGGGTTCGTACGTGTAGTACGGTACACTTTCTTTGATCAATTGGTATTTCCTCACTAGCTTCTGATGTATTATCCTGGCTACCTGGTCGTGTCTATGAGTGTACAGTGCTCAATCTGGGTGATCATCTTGCATCCCGCAGTGATGTGTGGGATCGTTTCTGAGGCCAGGTGGCATCGTCGACACGTGTCATCAGACACTCCGGATTCCTTGGCGATGTATTTTCTATAGTTCCTAGTGTTGATTACCTGGTCTTGGATGGCGATCATGAATACTTCAGTCTCGGGGAAGAGGGTCCTGCTCGTGAGCCATGCATTGGAAGAAATTTTATCTATGTGACCCTGATGGAGATCACTGTAATGTCTGCCATGGAGTGCCTTCTCTGCCCATCTTTCTAGCTTCGTTCGTACCTCCTGGTTGGGTGGGGGGAACTCCTCGCTTAGGTTGATTGGGGTATACCGCTTGTCTACCTTCCTTACGGCCTGGTGGAGTGCTGCTGTGTGTTTCTGGAAGTAATCCTTCAGGGTAACTATCGCTGTCTTCTGTTGCTTAATGAGGTCTATCAGGCCCCTTCCTCCTTCTTCCCGGACAATTGTCATTCTCTCCACAGCAACTCTCGGGTGGTGTTGACGGCTCCTGGTCATCATTGTCCCTATCTTTCTCATGATATCCTCCAGCTCGGTGTTAGTCCAATCTATGACCCCGAAGGAGTATGTTAGAACTGGGACTGCATAGGTGTTTATGGCTCTGAGTCTCTGATGGTACTTTTCGGTCAGGCAGGCCTTAATTTCCTTGTGCTGTAACTGCTGAGCCTACATCATCCCCAAGTATTTGTAGGCCCCCTCTCCCTCTGCCATGGCTTTTATCTCTTTACCACTCTGCAGCTGGTAGTTTCGGTTAACTAATTTTCCCTGACACAATCCGTGGGTCTTTCATTTGTCTGGACCATCCTAATATCCTTGCTGAATTCCTCGGTAATCTGGAGTAGTTGCTGAAGGTGCTTCTCGGTTCCCGCGTACAGCTTGATGTCATCCATATACATCAGGTGGGTGAGGGTGTACAGGTTCTTCCTTCCTTCTTTGAGGTTATATCCGTACTACTGTTACTGTTGACCGTGGTAGATAGCGGGTTAAGTACTAGACAGAACAACAATAGGCTCAGGGCATCTCCCTGAAAGATTCCTCTCCTGATGGAGATTGGCCTGGTTGTGATGTTTTCGACCTTAATGGTGGTACTCCATTTCGCCATCGTTTCTCCTAGAAAGTTTGTCACTATCGGATTGACTTTGTAGATTTTCAGCGCCTCTATTAGCCAGCTATGAGGCACGGAGTCGAAAGCCTTGCGGTAGTCGATGTACGCTGTGTACATGTTACGGCGCTTCTTGTATGCTTGCTCCATAACCGCAGCATCTATGATTAATTGCTCCTTGCATCATTTGCTTAGCCACTTGCATCCTTTCTGCTGTTCGGCCATTATGCTCTGGCTCTCCAAGTGGTCTGTTATCTTGCAGGTTATGCAGCTGGTCAGGATCTTGTACATTGTCGGGAGGCAGGTGATTGGCCTATATTTCTCCGGGTTTCTTGTATCTTCGTCGTTAGGCTTCAGATATGCGATTCCTTGAGTGAGAAACTTCAGGATTGTCTCTGGGTGCCTCATCATTTTGGTGAAATGCTCTGCCAGGTGCTTGTGTGTGTGTGTGTGTGTGTGTGTGTGTGTGTGTGTGTGTGTGTGTGTGTGTGTGTGTGTGTGTGTGTGTGTGTGTGTGTGTGTGTGTGTGTGTGTGTGTGTGTGTGTGTGTGTGTGTGTGTGTGTACAAGTGAGCTTCTTGTACCAGTAGTTGTGGACGTTATCTATTCCTGGATTTCGCGAGTTGTGATCGTCTGTTTTACTTCTTCACGAATCTCCCATCCTCTCATTTCTTGTACGTCCTTGGTTTTCTTGCGTTTTAGTTCAATCCAGGTGGCTCGGTGGTTATGTTTTACTTCCCTGCTCTAAATGTTTCCCCAGAAATCCTCAATCGTCTTCTTCTCTGGTAGTCCGTTCCATTGTTTCCCGTCTTCTCCGAGATTCCTGTAGAAACCTCTTTGATCCTCATCGAAGATTCGGTTGTTTGTTTTACTCTTGAAGCTCTCTTTGTATCGGCGTAGTCTCTTGCTGAGTGCAAGGAGATTCTGCTTCAATGTGTCCAAGTACTGTACTCTCCTATTCTCTGATTTTTTTTCTCATGTTTGCTGTGGACGCAGGTTCTCTTGAGGATGTTCTTCACTTTTCCAATTAATTTCTTACTCCTATAAAGGGAATTCAATATAAAGGGAATTCAATCAAATACTTCTCTACCACTAAGTACCTAGAAATCATGCTTGACGACTCCTTGAGCTTTATCCCACATTCAAAATATGCTAAAGAAAAATGGAAGTTTTTCTCTCTAAACTTAGACAAGTTACAAGAAATGAGTGGGGCCGTAAGGGCCATACATTGCGCCTATATTATAATTGCATTTTTCTTTCTATACTCACTTTGATGCTAGAGCTTGGGGTTTCAGAGACACAAAATTTGCTATCATTAAACAACTCCTCCAGGCTCAGCGAGCAGCTCTACTAATGATGACGTGGGCTTGCAGGACTACGTCCACTGTGGCACTTCAAGTTTTAACAGGTAAATTTCCCATACATTATGAGGTACAGTATAAATTATCATCTTAAAAATGTTCATACAATTTATCTACTGTTTATTCCTACTGTGTCGGAATTCAAGAAAAGGGATCTACTTTGGTTCTCTCCTGGACTATATAGATGCTTTTTGCTAACAGGACATGGAAGTTTTAACTCCAAAGTCTTCAAATTAGGTTTATCTCCGATCCCGTTTTGCATCTGCGGATTTTCAATTTTTTTTTTTTTTTTTCAAATTATTTTATTAGTCACCCAGAATTGCTTCCATATACCCATATATGTATTGTGTTTGTAAATTGCGTGTGTTGTCTGGTCGATTTGCCTTTTTTGCTAGACGAAAAAATTGCAGTTTTTGGGTAAAAACCTTGCTATCTACGTCTGAGACCGACTAACCCAGCCACGGAGTAAAAAAAGCCCATTAAAGTCCCTCGCGTCATCGACGGGATTCAAAACCGGGCCATTTCCGCCAGGTATGGGAAGGACGGTGACGATACCACTGTGCTACATGTGCAGAACGGCCACATGGTGCAACAGGAAACGTGATTCATCGGACCAGACGACCCTCTTCCAATCACTCAAGGTCCAGTTGCGATGCTCGTGGGCCCATTGTAGGCGCTGTCGCCGATGAACCGTGGTTAGCATGGGCACTCGGAGCGGCCTGCGGCTATGCAGCCCCATTTTCAGAAGGGTTTGATGTACTGTGTGTTGTGACACATTACTCCCATCACCAGCATTCAAATTACCAGTGAGTTACGCCACAGTCGCCCTTCTGTTGCCACGTACCATCCGGGCGAGCCTTCGCTCACCTCGAGCATCGATGAGCCGTGGTCGTCTAACACCTCATCGGCGGTTCGCGGGTTATTCCTGCTGGGGCCACTTTGTCGAATCGTATCATCAGACCAATATATGAGCTAAAATGTAACTAGAGTAAAAGGGGAAAATTAGCACGTGAACATAAGACAGCAGTGTTCAAGACTGAAAAATTATAAAAGCGTTTAACTAAATGTATATAAGTACTTTTCGTTTAACTTTATGTATGTGTATCTACTTTTTTAAAATTTACTTTTAATTCATCAGTCATGTGCTTTGTTTATTTTGATACAGGAAAAAGTAAATACATATAGTGTTTTCATTTAATTTAAAAAAAAAACACTATACACATTTACTCTTAAGTTTTAAATTTAAATGTACTGTATATACAGTACACATATATTTTTTAATTTTTTATATAAAAAAATTCAGATACAAAATATGTGAATATTTTTGAAAGCAAAGCAAGCTATGGCTTCTTTGAACCAAAAAGTATAAAATAAAATATCAGACTTCTTAAAAAAAAAAAAAAATATATATATATATATATATATATATATATATATATATATATATATATATTTATATATATAAAATTCAAATTAAATCCAAATGAATCAAATATTAGACGGCGAAAATAAATGCAAAATTAAACGAAAAAAAAATAAATAAAGATAGCAGAGCAGACATTAGTGGCAGCAATCATGCAAAAACCACATGCTCGCACAGTACGATATCGCGGATGATATTGTACTGTGCGAACCATCTCAAGGAAAGGTAGAGAAGAAACTGGAGGAATGGAGGAAAGCGTTGGAAGAGAGAGGAATGAGGATACGTAGAACAAAGACAGAATATATGGTATTAAATGGAGAAGATGAGAGCTCTATAAAACTGCAGGAGGAAAAGCTACCATCAGTTTCGAAATTTAAGTATCTAGGATCGAACGTTGAAAGGGAAGGAGGACTGAGTGCAGAAATACAGCATAGAGTGCAATGTGGATGGTTGAACTGGAGAAAGATGAGTGGGATGCTGTGTGATAAGAAAGTAAATTGTAAAATGAAGGGAAGAGTGTATAAAACTGTGGTTAGACCCGCATTGATGTACGGTGCTGAGACATGGGCGATTAAAAGGGTCCAGGAGAAAAAGATGGAAGTGGCGGAGATGAGGATGCCAAGATGGATATGCGGTGTGATGAGGAAGGACAGGATAAGAAACGACTACATCAGAGGTACGGTTAAGGTGGGGCCTCTGAGTAAAAAAATGCAGAAATCTAGGTTGAGGTGGCTTGGACATGTGGAACGAAGAAGTGAGGAGTATGTGGGGAAGAGGTGCGAAAAGTTGAAGGTGATAGGGAAGAGGAAGAGGGGGAGACCTAAGCTGAGATGGAAGGACAAGGTGACAGAGGATTTAAAAAAGAGAGGATAGAGGAGAGAGGAAGCCCAGGATAGGGAGGAATGGAGGAAAAGAATTAAGGACGGAAATGCTGACCCCATATAAACGTGGGAAGAAGGCGAAGATAAAGAAGAAGAAGAAGAAGGTGAATTTGATCACTTGGGAAGCGCTTGGTACAACCTCAAATTTTGACCATTTTTATTAGTATTACCATACAATAAAAATTGTAATTCATAATGATGTGAATCAAATAAAATTGGTGAAATCAGTATTTGCAAATAGCAGTAACTTTATTATTATAACTACTTATACATTAAACAAAGAGATGCCATATATAAACGAACAATTTTAATTTAGAGTTCGGGATCCCACTTAAATTGGGGGACCTGCCTTTCATCTTTTGCGTATAGTGATAAATCTGTTCTGTAAAGTGGGATCAACTGATGATGTTACCAACGTTGAATTCTAAATGGGAAGCCTTCAGGGACTTAATCTTGGAGGCTACTAGGCGTTTCATAGCAACTAAGAAATACTGTTCAAGGTTCAGGCCTAAATGAATGTCAGATGAATTAATGAGGCTCGTGACAGAGAAGAAAAATGTATGGGATGCATATAAATTATCAGGTGCCACAAAAGCCTATGGCAGATATAAGCTTGCCTGTAATCAAGTCACGAAGGAGGTTAGACAGGAAGGCAGATTACGAGAAATCTTTAGCAAATAATGCAAAGAAAAACAGCAAAGAGTTCTTTACTTATATAAACTCTTGAAGGGAAGGGATAAATCAGATTAGACAACTTAACATAGATGGGTTGACTATTGATGATAATGCTCAGGTAGTTGATAAACTGAACGAGTACTTTGCATCTACATTCACGCATGAGGAGTTATTCAATTAGGAGAATTCCAGACGTTTATCAAACTCTAACAGGGAGCTAAGTGATTTTGTAATAACTGAAAGCAAAGTGGGGGAGAAATTGTTGAAGTTAAACATAAGGAAGGCTCCTATGGTGGACAGGATCTATCAAGTTATATTAAAGGAGGCAGCAAATGAAATAAGCAAACCCTTAACCATAATTATGAGAGTTTCCTTAAACTCAGGGGAGATCCCCATGGACTAGAGGTGTGCAAATGTATCACCAATTCAAAAAGGGGGTTCAAAAGGTGACACAAGTAACTATAGACCTGTTAGTTTAACTTGTGTCAGGGGATAATAATGGAGTCATTGGTTAAAGAAGCATTGCAAGATCATCTAGACAAGGCTACAGTAATAGTTAAACACAGCATGGGTTTGTTAAAGGGAGGTCTTGTCTGATCAATTTGATTGGATAATATGATGTGGTCACAAAGGAACTGAATGTCAAAAATAATTTTGATATCATATACATACTTGGATTTCAGGAAAGCTTTTGATACTGTTGTACCTGGAAGACTGCTGTACAAATTGGAGAGGTATGGCATTAAGGGCAAGTTGCTACAATGCATAAAGGGATAGTTGAGTGCGAGACGACAGAGAGTGGTAATCAATGGGTGGACAACGCTCTTCATGGACAAATGTTATTAGTGGAGTTTTCCAGGGTTCGGTGCTGGGTCCATTGTTGTTTTGTGTATTCATCAATGATATCGATGACGGCATATCAGGATTAATGTCCAAGTTTGCCGTTGATACAAAGGTTGGCAGGATTGTTAACGACAGTAAAGACAGTATGCTACTCCAACTAGATCAAGTTAGCTATGCTACTTCAACTGGATCAACTGGAACAACTTAAGCTGAGAAGTGGCAATTGAAGTTTAACATTGTCAAATGCAAAGTACTGCACATGGGTAGCAATAACCGAAGAGAAACGTACCAACTGTGTGGTACTACACTCAGGGAAGTGGAAAGTGAAAAAGAACTGGGGGTAATTGTGCAGTCAAATACGAAGTTTGCTGAGCAGTGCAGAAGGGCTGCCAGAGCAGGTCATGGACTCTTGTCAATGATAT
The DNA here is from genome assembly GCF_048544385.1 of Mastigoproctus giganteus. Lineage (NCBI taxonomy): Eukaryota > Metazoa > Arthropoda > Arachnida > Uropygi > Thelyphonidae > Mastigoproctus > Mastigoproctus giganteus. The sequence goes on from NC_143581.1 coordinate 38,586,286, forward strand.
ATAGGAATTTTGCTAGCAGGGACAGGGAGGTCAATATCCCGTTATACAAGGCAATAGTCAACCCACACCTAGAGTACTGTGCACAGATCTGGAGGCCTCATTTTAGGAAGGATGTAGAGTTGCTAGAACGAGTACAAAGAAGGGCAACAAGATAGGTGAGGGGAACAAAGGGGTGCTTTTACCAAGAAAGGCTTATGTTCTGAAAATTGCAGCGCCTGGAGAGTAGGCACCTGCGAGGTGATCTGATTGATGTGTATAAGGCCTTGAATGGGTTGAACAAGCTGAATGCTGATGGGATCCTTCCTATTGCTCAGATTAAGAACCTGAGCGGGCATAGATTCAAATTGAGGAAAGGCAGTGGTAGAATAGATGTGCGGGAATTTGCCTTTAGCCACGGGTGGTTGATTGGCGGAACAGACTTCGATCTTTTGTTCCGGAAGTTGATAGCCTAAATAAATTTAAGGTTGAGCTGGACAGGCATTTGAAACGAATGGAGGGGTGAAATGGGAGTTTTTTTTTTTATTTTTTTTTCTTTTGGCTGATGCTGCACAAGCTTGCTTGCTTGCATCATATGCCTCTACTAATGCTAATCTGCCTGTAAATGGTGAGGTTATATATACAGGGTGTCTCAAAAATACACGGCATAACTTGAGGAATGAGTTCCTCATATGTAGATAATAAAAATATTTTACATCAACATAGTTCCGGATATGTCTGGTTTCTGAGTTTTGAAGTTCTGTCTATGACACTTAACTGTTCACATCACCTTATAGTAATTGTTCAAAATGTCTACCTTCTGCCTGAATACAGGCCTCACATCGACGTCTCATGGACTCGCGAAGACGATGCCAAATTCCTGGCATGTTTCGTATTGTCTCACAACCTGCCACAATTCGATTGCGTTGAGTTTCCACATCAGCTACCGGAGTCGAATACACCAATGACTTTAAATGGCCCCACAAGAAGAAATCTGGTGGGTTTAAATCAGTTGAGCGTGGAGGCCAGGCAATTGGTCCACTTCTACCTATCCACCGACCAGAAAACCTTCGATTCAGGTAATTGCGGGCTAGGTGGCTGAAATGTGCGGCAGCGCCATCGTGCATGAAGTGGGTTTGTTGACGAATGATCAGTGGCGTGTCGTCCAAGAAATCAGGCATGTTGTTTTCCAGAAAGTTTCTGCACGCCTGCCCTGTGAGTTTGTTTGGAAGTACATAGGGCCAAAATAACTTATCATCAAAAACACCCGCCCAGATGTTGGTGATGTGATGGAGGAATTGCATGTGGGTTTTCCTCAGCCCATACATGCTGATTGTGAAAGTTTTGGATTCTGTCTCGTGTGAACTGTGCTTCATCTGTGAATATCACTAAGGCAGGAAAGTGAGGAGTTGTACCACACTGCTGCAAGAACCACTGGCAGAACATTACTCGCGCAGGGTAATCTGCTGGTGACAAGGCCTGTACCCGTTGCAGATGGTAAGGATACAGTTAGTGTTCTCGCAACACTCTCCAAATAGTGGAACGTTGAACAGCCAGTTGCATTGCTATTTTGCGTGTGCTGATTCCAGGAGTGGCATGCACAACATCCAAAATCTCCTCCTCTACTTCAAGGGTCGTAGATCTTGGTCGCCCTCTGTCGGCAGCACAAGGTGTAAAGGTCCCATGTTCACAAAGGCGGCGGTGGATACCTTAAAACGTTTTCCTGTCTGGACATCTTCGTTCTGGGAACCTTTCGTGGTACAAACGACGAACCTCCAGAGCATTGCCGTCTGTCAAACCGTACATAAAGTGCATATTCGCTTGCTCTTGATCTGAGTACATGGTCGGAATGGAAAACCACCAGATTCTGTCAGTACCTTGTGATGAAGGAAATCACCTGCGGGAGATAAGACATTCCGGTTAATAACTCGGGAACCAAGCATTTCCAGAACTATGTTGATATAAAATACTTTTATTGCTACATATGAGGAACTCATTCCTAAAGATATGCCGTGTATTTTTGAGACACCCTGTATATGCAGTATAACAGTAATCAAAAGAGGATGGCAGTCGCTGGTCAACATCCATTAATATTCCATAAAAAATATATGGCAAATATAAAAAATGAAATAAAAAATAAAAATAAGATTATACATATATATATACTTACTCCACGAGCATAGTCTAGAGATACTGTTACTGGCACCACCCGATTCTCCATTTTGTAATTAACTACATATGACTGGAAAAAGAAAAAAAAAAGTAAATAAATAATGAATAATTACAGGACTAGTCATTTCAGATATAGCAATGCTAACACGTGTCAATTGTTGAAATGTTCAGGGCTCAGGTATCTGTGTGTTAGCTCCAACTAAAAAAGAATCTAGAGGTTGTAGAGAAACACCCCCTCCCCAAAATCGCTGTACACAATATATTTTTTATGACTGTCGTCAAACAAGGTTGTTTGCCATTGTTCACCAAAGCCCATAAACGCGAAAGCAATTTAAAAACAGATCTTGTTGTGACAATAACTGTTTAGGTAGATTTTTAGCCTCTAAAAGGTACCAGGGTGTTAGCAGGAAATAACCCTTTAATCGCTCTACATTAATGGAGAGTAGAAGTATGAAAGCGATGAGTTCAGTTATGCTTATGTCTGAATACAAGGTTCTCAATTTGTGGGGAATATAAACTGCTAGTCAGAAGTTGAACAAATCCCTCGTGGGTAGCCCAGTTGGTAAAATCGCCGTCCACCCCACTGGGTGGAAAACATCTGAGTTCGAGTCTCGTTAATGACATGAGGAATTTTTATGAGCCATTTTTCACAATATGGCCGAGTAGTTGGTCTCGGGCGAGGGTACAATGGTTTTTTTCTCCCGGAAACTCGGCTTTTTTTGTCCAGCAAAACAGAAAATCGACCACAGAACACATACAATTTATAGCCAGTATACACGGAGCAATATGGCCTTAGTCGCTGATGCTCCTAAAAACTACAACAATAATAATAAGTTGAGAAAAAGTGCAGATGTTACTTATTGTGATCGGCTGAATCCCAGGGGATAAGTTCAAGCTTGCATATAATCCAACTCTTAATATTGTAAATGGGTTCTCGGCCATACTGTTCATCCAGTATTCTATGACCTGAAACTTTCTTAAATAAGAATTTGGGACAGAGGACCAAATTGTCGAGGCATAGAAGTTATAGTTACTTGAGAAAGATATATTTTTAGATGTAATGGATTATTACCTATTGGTTACAAATTCCTGTTATCCCTCGTTTTGCAGCCCATGTGAGAGCTAGTTTTTATTACGGTGTTTTCAAAGTGCTTTTGAAAGGTAAGGCCCTCATCCTCACCCAGGTCAGTGTAAGAAAATACTTTCCTAATCTGTGATCCATTAATAAGTAAATCTATCTGATTCTTTCTCTTCTTATTAGTTATGTTATCTGTGATGATTGGCAGAGTTTAGTTACAAACCACAGATAAATACGATTGTAGATCTCAAAACTGGGCTCTCTAGAATATTAAGGTATAATTAAATACGCGTATTTAGTAAACACAAAATTGTTACAGACTTCTATAACAATTCAAGATCAGATGATTGCCGGATCAGATGAATGTGTAGTGGCATCAAGGAAGAGAGTACTTTGATTAGAAAGGACAAAACATTCTCATCATTTGCTATAACTGAAGAAAACTTACTTTTCAAAGGACACCGCTGCCGATTCGTCTTCAGAAAGTTTCTCGCATCGGGCCTTGAATATCCATTTCACGTATACCGTGTCTCAGTTTAAAGTTTTTCAGCCAACCTGTGCTTGCCTTAAAATCTTCATTACCTATTAATTTTAGATTAAAATCCAATGTTTTGTGTGAAAAAACACAACATTGGGCCAGACAGTGGTTCACCTAAACTTCGCTCAGAAGAAAACAAAAAAAAAAATCAAGTGAGTGCGTTCTCTCTAAAGCGGTATTTTCAGGTTTCGACATCGTCTTTTTTCCTGCTAGATCCTCTTACACAAATTCTGTTTTAGCACTGAAATTTTTCTTGATGTCGTAAATTGTTGAAGTCCCCACATTAAACTCTTTGGAGAGATTTCCTAAATTTTCACATTTTCTAATTCTATTAATAATTTTCGTTTTTCGTTGCAATGTTAAAACTATGCTTTTTCTTTTCGTTCACATTTTACCGTTAGAAATTGAGAAAAATAATAAATCACACAGTTTCGGGCGGATATTATTCTTACCGAATCTGGAGCTAAACTAATCTGAAATTCACTCATGGTTTCCGAGAAGTTAGAGACTCTATCCAGATGAAAATTACTGAAATCGTAGGTAAGGATGGAAAAATATGGCATTTTTGACATAAAAATGATGAAAAACAATCAGCTATTTGCTAATTATTGCAACCGGTTATAATTAAAATACCCTCTAAATTTAACCCTTAATATTGCTAAGGCTTTAATACTACTAGGCCATAATGTCCTTAATGGACATTCTGGGCTTAGATGACGGTGCGCCAATAAACTTCTAAACAACCAAACCATTAAAAGACGTTCCATTTCCTAGCAGATAAAACAAAAACATTCGTTTACGTTTATAGAAATGTATAAGATGAAATGACATAATATTATGACACGTTTGAAATAACTGTTTTTATATCTTTGTACTGCCAAAAGCTGCTGTTTTTTTATGAATATACGGATTCAAGAGTTGAGGAGTTCCTCTCTCCTCAACTCTTGAATAGACGTCCTCTCACTTAAAGTTGTAGGCGGTTCAAATATTTGCCTCCTTCTCCCCTTGCCTGTCATCGAGTAGCATGGGGCACCAAATGTTAACAGCCAGTGATGGACGTCTAGCAGAGAAGGTGACATTTCTTCCGTGTTATTGTAGCCACAGTTTTCCTCTAATAATGTAGAGATCATTCTTCATTTGTCGTTAATCAGTTTCGTGACAGCAAATTAGCCCACCCAGAACACTATTTTTTTTTTCATTCAAATTCATACAAGCTGAATATGTTCCAGCATTGTTTGGTCATTTTTTATAATTTCAAATACAGTATTTATTGCCTACTTTCCATAAAGCTTGTAATCTTCAATGTTTTTCTAAGTGAAGCTTTGTTTAAAATTATTCTAACTGCACTAACATTTATATTAAGCGTATCTTTTCATACATTGTTTTCAAAATGATTATTTTTCTTTCTTCAAATTCAGTGCTTTGTACTTTTAGCGTTTTCTAAAAATTAGTCGAGAAATCATTTACTAGAAATTAGTTTACAAATCATTTACGGGAAATTAGTATAGAATTTCTAGAAATTTAGAAATTAGAAATTATTATATTTCTTATTCCTTTTATAGTTTAAAATTTTGATACTACAAGACAAAATATTGTCAGCTATTGACACGTAAATGCACAAAAAATCTTTCCTAAGAACAAACAAAAAATACCCACATTCATAACAAACCACGACAATAAAAAATCGAAAGTAAATTATTATTTTGTAAAATTTTTAAAATTAGATAAATAATATATTGTATTAAGTAAATAAAGCGTCCTCCCCTTTCTGATAGGAAAAAGACTGGGTGTTGGAAGTGGAAATTTTCGGTTAGACAGATTTTACTCATTTAAATCACAAGATATTAATATTGCTAAAGAAGTGTATCTGTTTTGTCTGATGAATTTTCTAGCAACGGAAAATTTATTCAATAAAAATTATGATGAACTGTTAAAATTACTATACGAGGCGGTAATTTGCTCCTTTTATTATTTTATTATCTCCTATTTTTATTGCAATTTTAATAATAATTATCATAGAAAGACATCAGCAGTGATATTTCTTATTAAAAAGTAAAACAGACTGTAAAGTAATGCAATACTGTGTGTTGTAAGCTTTGGCTTACCAAAAAAAATAAAAAATAAAAAATAAAAAATAATAATAATAATTAATAAATAAATAAATAAAAATTAAGTAATAATAATAATATGTATATATGCATTTAACATCGGAATATTCTTACAAATTAGACTGATCCGGTGAGCAATTAATTATACACGCAACGTACAATTAAGATAGGATTAGGAATAAGTCGTTAGGAAAATGTTTAAGGGCAAGACAAAATTCCCAGGAGGATGAGCTTGGACCTACAAAAAGAAGGTCAGGTTAAATTTCCCCGAAATGATCCGAATCAGGAGAAATATACGGAGAAACGGAGGTCAAGGACGATAGAACTAATCAGGATTATACTAAGGTAAGGGATGGGGGGGGGAGAATTTAGGATGAAAGGATATATAAGGATTTGTTCGGCGGGAAAAAAGGTAGCTGTTGGTCGTTTTAGAGAGAGTTGGTCGGTTTAGAGTGAGTTGGTGGTTTGGAGGTAGTTGTTGGTTGTTTTAGGGAGAGTGGATAGTTTCAAGCGAGTAGGTAGTTTTAAAGTGAGTGGGCAGTTTTAGTATGAGTGGACCGTATTAGAGTGAGTTGGTCGGGGAGATTTTGGTACAGAACAAAGAAATCAGATGTGGAGACCATTAAGGAAAGTTGCCTGAAGATCAAGGAGCTGGCCCAACTTGGAGAATGAGAAAAGTTATTGTAAGTACTGTTTAGTATTATTATTCCTAGTCAAGAATATAGTCCTGGAAAAAGGAGAAAGGCATTCTGTAATCCTAACTGTGATTAATTTGATTAACCTGGGAAGTGGTAGGATAAACAAATTGGATGTTTTTAAAGGAACTGTATATAAATCAGCTTAGCAATGAGATATAGTAAGGACTTGTTGTAACTGTCCATCCCAGTGGAGGTCGCCTGTATTAAAAATTTAGTGAACAATTTGTATGTACATAAGTCAGTTTCCTAGAATTAAACGTGTTGCAGTTTACTTGTGTTTTGTCAGTTGTCTCATTCATTTCTAGCAAATCCGAAAATCCCTGGACTAGTATACGCAGTCAGAGGGCCAAGGGTTCTAGTTACCGAAATAATGAATTAGCCGTAGGTGAAAAAATATATATATATACTGTATATAAATTACATAAACAATTATATATATATAATTGTTTATGTAATTGTTTATGTTTATGTTTATGTAATTGTTTATGTTTATGTAATTGTTTATGTAATATATATATAGTACACTGGGTAGAAGAATGTACATCTACAGTGTAAAAGAAACCAATAGATATATAAGGAGTTTATAAATCAAAACATTTTAAAAACAAAAAATCAAAAACGTTTAAAGATATCGATATCTAAAGATTAATAAGGAGGTAATCGTTTATTGCCTTAATGATATAACTCCTATACGGTAACATTATTTTTCGACGTATCGAACAAAACTAGCCATTACGTACTCAAAGGGGAGGGGGGGCATACACTTAACGGACCGGAAACTCTACTAAAATATGTATGAGAGCAAAGTAACCTGTCGAAAATTTTGTGTTAATAGATATGTAGGTGCTTGTGCGGTTTTGTCAATGATATATAGGAATTTTGCAAGCAGGAATGATTATCCCTTTGTATAAGGGAATAGTTAGGCCAGTGATGGCGAACCTTTTAGGCTCGGCGTGTCAGAAATTCGGAAAATGCCCAACTTGACTCTGCTGGCGTGTCACCCCCCCCCCCCGGAACAGGTAATTTTTTTTTTTGTTCATTGCCTTAATGATATAACTCCTATACAGTAACATTATTGTTTCGACGTAGCGAGAAACAATTCTTTACATATTCATTTATTTAAAAAAAAATACAGTCCAATCATGTGTGGTGTTATATATTATAAACTGACACTTAAAATAATTACAAAAATGAAATACGAATAAAACAAACTGAGACATGTAAAATAATAATAATGAAATAACAGATTCAATATTAAAAACAGTTTCATACAGCACATTAATCAAACAGGAGAAAACCGCAATTATGCAGAAGTATAAAGTGAGAAAAAGTAAAAGAAAAATCAGTGATTTACAATAGAGAAAACGATATGCACACTAATAATTTGGCTGCACTAACTTCATCTGCCAAGCAAGCAGCACTAACTTCATCTGTCAATCGGTTTATTTTGTCTGTTTTAACGTTGTTTAACGCCGAGAATAAGGCCTCGCAAGAGTATGCATACAAAATAATTCAACGTACTTCTTGTTCACACGAATGCAAAAGCTGAACCGAACTCAAACAGGGAGAATAGTTGTTGTCGGGTGTTGGTGAACGCTGACGTGTCACCCAAAACGTCCTGGCGTGTCACAGGTTCGCCATCACTGGGTTAGGCTACACCTGGAATACTGTATACAGATCTGGAAGCCTTATGTTAAGAAAAATGTGGACCTGTTGGAATGGATGCAGAGAGGAGCAAAAGGATATTTTTTCCAGGAAAGGCTCAGGAAAAGTTTGTTCCCCCCACGCCCCTCAAATTAAACTAGATGCTTCACTGCTACAATGCAAATGATGAGATTAACCAACTAATCTAATACAGGCTACTCTTTTTAAACTGAATGGTCGGAATGTTAACCGGTGGCTTTTATGAAGGCTAGCCAAAGAAGCATAACAACAAATTCTGGGCCCTTCCTCCATGCTCTTTATCAACCATACAAGTGGTGCGCGACCCCCCCCCCCCAGAGGGTCGCGGAAATTTTAAATTAATTTATTTTTTGTGTACATAAAAGCTAAAAACTTGCTGTTGAAGTTACTTTTTCGATACTGTAGGTGTAGAGACCTTGCTATTCGAACCTACTACTGCCTACAGCGTCGGGAATACGTCTTAATTTGCTCACTGGCTATGGATACACAAAAAGCAGCTGACTAGTGCGACTTCTGTATTCAAATATTCTTCAGTATTCAAATAATCTCAGTACTCAAGTTCTGAGTAGTACTGAGAAGTACTACTCAATTAATCCCTTACGGTAATTCCTTTAACTCTTAATTTCCTACAGCACAAATTCTCAAAGTTCCTGTACTGTATTGCTTAAAGGCCAAAGTATTGCTGTACTGTATTGCCAAATGTGCAGTAGCAGTAAATATGCATAGCAAGTGTGTTGCACGCAAGCTTTATTCTGCTTCGTAATTCGATGTATTTTCTTTGCTGCAATAAAAATTATTTCAATTATTCATGAAGAAAAGTACAGCAATGATTTAAAAACCATCTTTAGACCGTCTGACGGCGTATTGCAGTTATCGGACAACATAAAATTCAGTTTATTAAATCGATTGAGAGAAATTCCAATTTCTGCATTACAGTTAGATGAATCCACAGATATTTCAAACCTTGCTCAACTTATTGTTGTCGGATACTGCTACGACATATACAATAAGAGGGTTATTTTGGAGGATTTTATATTTTGCAAAGAAGAACCAGAAGATTTTTGATGTTATAGGTTTTCTTTCAAACAAATAATATTCTCGTTTATACTCCGGCACGACCACCAGATCAGTGGAGTTAACAATAAATCAATCAATACAAATGTTAATCGTATTTAGCAGTCACAGGCTTGAACCCCGGTCCACTCAAAGAGCGAGTGCACTCGCGCTCCTGACCACTCGGCTACGTCAGACCATCTAACGTGGAACAACTGTGTTGTACTGATGGCTGCATTAAATAAAGGTTTAAAAGGCAAAGTAACGAAAATTGCTCCAAATACAGTTTTAATCATTGCATTATACATAGGGAAGATGGCCGCCGTTGTGTTCGGACGTACGATATATCGCTCCGTGATTTTTGTGTAAAAAATGTGTTTAAACTACAGTTTATGTTCTACAGTGTGTTCTCTCAAGAAGATATACAGTACAGGAGTCCCTTGGTGAGAAACGTTTTGCATTCTACCGGGTATTTAGTTAGATCCCAGCGTAATTTATCTGTTTCCTTTGTTGCCAGACCGCACTGGTCACCATGCGGCTGACGGCAGGGAAATAGAGAGCCGACCAATATAACGTGGCTGGCACGCTGGTATCTGGCGGTTGACTGGGGAGGTTGCCCTCATGGTGATTGCCTCCTGTGTTAATTTGTACAGAAACAACGTTCCAATATTTCTCGACTGTGTTTAAAGCAATATTATAGAGAAAATCATGACTTTTGTGCTTTCCTCCCCTCCCATAAACTTTCCATGGTGACGCGTGAACTTCTTACTCGTGCGACACATTGAAATCGTGATGTCACCATCGTCTTCGGCGTTCCCCGAAAACACCACAAGGAACTAATCCCATCGCTCTGGGTGCACTTTAGCACTTGGCCGTTCCCTCTCCCACCACGTGACCAAGGGGAGAACTTAAACTTGCGATTAACAGTTGCAAGACACGTAATAAACCTACGGACTTGTGGTTAGGGTACATCGACAGCTCTTGGAGCCCCACTTTCAACAAGCACGCCCAAAACCCGATAATCCGGAATACCAACAAAATGGAGAGAAAATCGGACAGAACTACCGTTGCCGCGGAACAAGACCAAATAATGACTCGATATTGATAGAAAACCTAAAAGAGACGGAGAAACCCCGCTCAGGAGCTCCCCCGACCAAAGGAAAAAATTGGAAAATGATTGCCCCGAAATCAGAAAGGAAAACACGCTTGCAATCCGAGCAAAAGGAGACAAATGAAGTAGCTGCCACACATGTCTGACAGTACAGAGGACAAACGGGATGCCAACGACGTACCAAAAAATGCGGAGTCTTCTCCCATGGACCCTACACCGCCCGAGGGTTCTGTTCTGGACCAGATGCTGGTCCTCCGGGTGCAGCTCGAAAACAAGTTGAAGGAAACCTCTAGCAGAATGACCACTGCTCCCAGAGGAGAAATTGTGACCATCTGGACCAAGATAGAAACAGTTCTACAGAAGGTCCACGTAGAAGCGGTAACAAATAAGGCAAAATTGGAGACCTACATGGAATGTGGGGCAAAACAAATGCCACAGCGGGCACCCACTTACGCAGAAACTCTGAGGAAACCTACAAATGTACAGACCAAAAGTCAACCGATCAAAAGAAAATCCTTCTGCCCACACTCAACATAGTGGCTGTACGACCAGTAGGGAATGAAAAATCCACCAGTGAGGAAATAAAGAAGAAAGTCACAGAGAACTTGAAAGAGGACTTCGGCGCTACTAGAATCAAAGCTATCCGAAAAACCAGGAACCCCGGAATAGTTATTGAAACGGCAACCAAAGAAGAAGCACAGCAGATAATAACAAACCCCTAGAAAATGGCCATCTGTAATCATTTTTGATATTGAAAGTGTAAGGGAAGAGATATACAGGAAAAACCTCCTAAACGAATTACCTGACAAGGATGAAAAACAGCTGATTATACCCAAGTACAGAACAAAATCTAGAAATAGTGGAAACTGCAACTGGGTGGTAGAGCTGACCCCTGAAGCATGGCATATCCTACGAATGCAAAACACCATATACATAAAGTGGAGCAGTCATAGATTTAGAGAACGTGTGGATGTACCAAGGTGCTTCCGATGCTACAACACACACCTGCGCCCAAAAAAGAAGCAACATGTGGCCACTGTTCTGAAATGGGCCACAATTACAGCAGCTGCCCAAAGAAAGAAAAAGATCCCATCTGCACCAACTGCAAATCCCTGAGGTTAGATCATGCCCATTCCACACGCGACACAAACTGCCCAACCTACCAGAAAGCTAAGAGTACCAGTCCCGAATCAATTATGGGGGTACACCATAATAAATTTAATAACGGAATCCTTGTGGTGCACCAAATAAACGCGCAGCGGGCCGGAGCAGTGGCCGACCAAGTACGGCAAAGCGCTGATGGGACTAACGCAGATGTTATCCTGATACAGGAGCCCTACATGTACAATGCAACGAAGACACTCCGAGGGCGGCGGCGATAACCACAACAAAAATACCACAACTCTGCACGCCATGGGCAGCATGTGCCCATATTATTACCTCTGTTGGCAGCCTGTATATGATCTCGGAATGGACAGGAATGGACAGAAGCTTGAGGAGTTCCTAGCAAATTCTATCTTGACTGTAAAGAATCAACCCTTCAATCTACCGACATACTGCAACACCCTATGGAAATCAACCATATACATCACGCTAACAACAAGAAACATAGAAGCTTATGTGACCGATTGGACTGTGCAAAACGCCTGGACCACATCGGATCACTGCACAATCAATCACCTTCAATATCAAGAGAACGATGCCAAGACCAACAAATGGCAAATACATGGCGAGCAGGTTCGCCATCAAAAAGGCAAACTGGGAGCTCTTTCGAGAACAATTGATCCGCAAAGCACAAGGACAGGAGGAAGTGGCAGAATAGAAAACGTAGACAGGATGCAGAAGAAAGTCACCCACATTATAACCACTGCAGCGGAAATTGCGATGAAAAGGAAGACACCCTCCGTAGGAGCCATGCCGTGGTGGACCCCGGAGTTACAAAGACTACGAAAGCAAGTTCAAATAAGGAGAAAAGAATACCAGAAGGCGCGGAGAGCCTGGACACCGGCAGAGGTAGCCTATCTAAGACATCAATACCAACAGTTACGCAATGCCTACACTGAAAAAAATAAAGAAAAATAAGAAAGCCTCCTGGGAGCGACTAGTCTCTGCGACCGGAAATGAATACCCCTGGGGGGGGTTGTATACAAAATAACCACAAATAAACTCCCCAGGGGGAAATAACGAAGGCAACAAAAATGCCTCAAGGATCCCTGACTAAAACATGGGATGATTCAATTAATAACATTCTAAATACAATCATTCTAGAACCCCCAGACAACCTTAGTGGCAAGCAGGAAGAAATCTCCCAAGCGAACGAGGCATACACATCGCAAAAAATGGAGCCACCCTTCACCATGGAGGAGCTACAAAATGCTGCGGCACAGATGTGAAATAGGAAATGCCCGCAGACCGGACCTCCTGGAGCCGAAGCTGATCAAAAAGGCTGTGGAACACATACCTGGCCTCCTGCTCAAACTTCTAAACTGCTGCCTGCAAGCGGGAAAATTTCCGACCTCCTGGAAAACCGCAAATCTGAAACTCATCCTGAAGAACCCTAACAAGTCTCCAGAACAACCGGATTCCTACCGACCGATAGCTTTACTGACTACCCTGAGTAAACTATACGAAACACTGTTGCATAAAAGAATTATGAGCCACTACAAAGCCGCAAACCTAGAATCACCAAAACAATATGGATTCAAACCTTCTATCAACCACAGAAGCAGTCCAAAACCTTATATTCAAAGCAATCCAATGCGACAGGAAGTACTTCCTAGTCATCGCAGTGGACTTCGCAGGGGCGTTCGACACCACAGGGTGTCGAACTGTGGCGTTCTGACCGAAGAATTGAGGTGGTAACACCTTTTCGAAAAGTGGCTCGATGGGTCCACAGGGGCTGTCCCCAGGGCTCGGTCCTGGGGCCGCTCATGTGGAACATTGTCTTTGACGACTTTCTGGCTCAGGACTTGGACGAAGTGAGCTACCAGGCCTTTGCTGACAATTTGGTCCTGATGGTGGAGGAGACTCCAGATCGGCCCTGGAGACTCGTGCAAACCAGGCAATACAGGTGTTACAGGATTGGGCAAAGCTACACATGTTGAAGATCTCACCCACGAAGACGAACTCTGTTCTACTGAAAGGAGTGCTCGACATCCACAGACCACCGCAAATGAAGATAGCAGGAGCAACCATCAAACTTGCAAAACAAATACGATGCTTAGGAATTACAATCGACAATAATTTATCTTTCACCCCTTACATCATCCACCTAAAAGAAAAACTAAGGAATTACGCAGCATTAATAGCAAGAGTCTCACGCAGGGACTGGGGATTAAACAGAAAAACCCTGTCCCTGTACTACAAAACAATTTTCATCCCAGCCATTACCTACGGATCCCCGATATGGTACAAAAAAAGCAGGAACAGTAGTAAATAAAAGACACCCTGACAGAATCCAGCGTAGCATTATGCTCTTCATCTCTCGTGCATGCAGAACAGTGAGCACGCACGCCCTCCACAACTTGACAGGAGTCCTCCCACTGGACCAGGAGGTGACTCGCTGTGGGCTGATGTATTACCTGTCTAAGGGAACACCCACTACAATCTATGGACTCACCCTAAAACCAAACAACAACCGCAAAGCAGAAAAGCATAGAATCGTGGCTCACCTGCTACAGTTGTGGCAGGACAGATGGACAGCATCAAACAAAGGCGAAGTGACGAACAGATTCATACCACTGGTTGCCAAGACATATCCAAAATCCCCCCCCCGTGGTTTATCCCGGGGTTAAATGAAACCTACTTACTAATGGGCCATGGTCCATTCAAGGCAAAATTGAACATGCTGGGTATAACGGAGGAGCTAACTTGCACCTGCGGTAAGCCTGAAACATAGCATCATATAATGCACGATGAGTGCTATGAGGAACACAGAAGCGTGCTAATAACTAAAATACAGTACATACCAAAAAACAAAGAACACCATCTCTTGGACACAGAAGACAACTACGCGGCTTTCAGCCAGTTTGCACGAGAAGTCTTCGGCCGAAGAAGAACGGAAATTGCCATCCACAATGAATGAAAGTAAATTACATATTCGAAGAAAATCGACCACCCCACAAGACCGCAAAGAGCAAGAGGAAATCAAAATGAGCATGGATGAAGACAACCCCGACCAAAGTGAGGCCACAAACGGATCAAAGGACCCAACAGGACCATACAAAGGTCAAGAAAATTGCAAAGTGACAAGGAACCTGGTCAGACACAGCCACAGGAACTAACCGACGAAGATGAGTACATGCAAACAAACCAAGTGACAAAAAACCCGGACTGGACATAAATGCAGGAACTACTTGCAGTACGCCACATAGCGGTTGAATAGGACTTCCCTAGTCCTATTCACCTTTAATTCCCAATCCCCAGGCAGGGGGAGACGGTTTCCTGTTCCCTCCTTCCCTTCCCTGCCACTCCCCACTTCTCTACTCCTGGTGGGGCATGGGCCTGCCCCACTGCTTTTAGGGACACTTACTCTATTGTCCCCATACTTCTGGCTTTCCCCCCCGTCTTTAGTCTCCCTCCCCTACTCTGTCTATACACCAGCGCATGTTCCACACAATGTCAAAAATTAAAATATGTCCAAATTCAACCCGCGCACGCAAAACTCTTTCGGCTTAAACCTTTTTCAGCGATTATTTTATTTTTTATTTTATTTATTTTTTTATTATTATTTTTTTTTTTTTTTAGGCCCTAGCCACTGAAATCTCAGGAAACTAGGTGGCAGGGCCTGCCAGAGTAAAATTTCAACTACTGGGTACCTGGTCTGCCTCCGGGAGGCTAAGTGTGGACAACGTTGGGCCCCAGCAGGGGTCTAGCGGCTAAATGGCCAGAAGAACACCGATACACAATACTACACTTACAAAATCCATACACTTTTAAATCTCTGGCCTTTACAGTGAACTGTTACACCTACAATGAAAGCAACGCGGAGTTGGGGAAAACCCCCGGTGCCGCTAGACACGAATACACTTTACACTTTTTTCTATACATAGGGAAGCATTAATAACGAAGGAAATGCAAACTGATTTGCACGAAGTTTTGAAAGATGCAGTAAGTGTGATCAACTTTATTGAAATTGGAAGCAGACTTTTCACTGTTAATGAAATGGGATCCACTTATGAAACGTTTCTTTTATATACGAAAGTGAGGTGGTTGTCCATTGGCAAAATTTTGCGACTTCTTTTTTGGACTCAAACATGAAGTTTTAGTGTTTTTATCACATACAGAACAGAACCTTGCTCAATTTTTTACAAATCAAAAATGACTTTGAAAACTTGGCTACCTTGTTGATATATATGAAAAACTTAATGATTTAAATTTAAATCTTCAAGTACAGAGAACAAATATATTAATACTGTACTCAGAAGCTTTCAAAAATAAACTTAACCTTTGGAAAACTGAATTGGAGCATAATAATAATGAAATGTTCCCATATTTTTCTGATTTTTGTTAACAGCAGTAATATTGGCATTTTACAATTCAGAGGTATCACTGCCTCCCACCTAACAATGCTAATTAAGAATTTTTCCAAACGATTTAATGTATCTCCAGAAAAAAAAGTTTTATTGCATTCGTGATCCCTTTGCTTTTGAAATTTCTTCATTTCCCGAAATTACCATTCAACAAAAGGAAGATCTTATCGACCTGTCGTCTGACGATGCAAGACTTGTGAAAAATGTTGGCTTTCTTTTTGAGACGAGTATCCACAATTATCGAAAACGGCGATACCAAGATAGCTGCCTTTCGGGTCTACATATTTATGTCATAAAATTAACAGCTATAAAAACAAAACAGCGTTCCAGACTTAATCCAGAAGATAACACGAGATTAGCTATTTCAAATATTGCGTCCAAATATGCACCAAATATTAACAGGCTCATCCTTCTCATTAATTGTTTTGTTTTGTAATTGTTAATTTTTTATTGTTTTGTAATTGTTAATTTTTTATTGTTTTGTAATTGTTAATTTTTTATTGTTTTGTAATTGTTAATTTTTTATTGTTTTGTAATCTTAATTGAACAATAAGAATTTGATTTGTTGTTTTTGCAATATTCAAATAAACAATCATTTTAATGTGTAAATTAAAAAGGAAACAATTTTTTTTATTCCTTTCTCAGTACTCAAATAAAATTTTCTACTACATAATTTATAAAATGTCATTTTACTTCTCTAAAAATCTTGTCATTCCTTCCTGGGGGGTCGCTTCAATTTTATATTTAATAAAGGGAGTGGCGAGCGGAATAAGTTTGCGTGCCACTGAACCATACCATATCAATCGAACCATTGGATCCCTGACTCCTCGGATTAGCACCCCCTCAGTCCCGCTCAGCTCGCAGACCTGATAGAAAAATTAGTTCCGCCGCAACCGGCTACGTAGTTAAGCCTGAAATCAGCGACTTAATGTTAATATTAGTAGAATAGAATATTAGTTATTCTATAAAATAAGCATCCAATGCTTCTTTGAAGTTAGCTAAACTCACTGCCTCTACTACGATGGAAGGCAATTTATTCCAGTATTCGAAAACCCGCTGCCCATAGGTGAACTTCATGAGAAGTTCACCTATGGGCAGCAGGCTTTCGAGGAAGAAAGACCTTCATCCACTTTACTCAACCCCTTAAGTGGACGACTTCCTTAGATGTCTAGTAGTCAAACTTTGCAGACCACATCTAAACCATTATTCATATGTGTTTCGATTTGCCTCATCTCTAATCTGGTCGCCCTTCCTTCAATCCTTTCCAGAAGTCCTACTCCTTTTTTTAAGGTGCGGTCGACACACCTGAATTCAATATTCCAAATGCAGTCTAACAATAGCCTTGCTAAACTATATTCTTGCGTATATCAAGGAATCTATAGAATTCACTTAAAATTTTCTTTTTCTGTCCAATTTCCTAAAAAGAGGCACTGCCTTCATTTGAGTTCTTTCTAAAATAAGGTTCCTACAATGGAGAATCGGAATTCTGTGCAGTTGAAAACTAACAGTCACTCTGTATTTCTGTGAAGAAGCCCAAATCCTTTTGCAATTAGGTTATTATGCAGTGTACTAAATGTAAATTTTAATCGAGGAAATCCTTAAAACTTGATTTAATATTTAAATCGGATTAGTAAATATGATAAATTATAAAGCACGCGACCAAAAGTAAACGCATCAGATGGAAATGGACTCCTGTTGTATTTTTGATTTTTTATATTAGACAGCAACTTTAAGTAACGAGAGAGAGAGAGAGAGAGAGAGAGAGAGAGAGAGAGAGAGAGGAGGGATCTAGCGCATTCTTTGAATAATGTCCAAGGATTTCCTCGAAATTAGAAATGCGATGTAAGAAGAGATGCTATTTTATGAGTGTATCATAATTACAGTTTTGAATTAGACACGCCATTTAGAAGTAAATAGATGAAGTAAATTACTAAATTACCAAGTTAAAAAAGTTATAAGAAAAACTACATTAGAAAACATATGGTCAAATCTCATGCAAAGTTTTAAACACTCTGCTACAACAGAAACAAGTAATTCTTTGGGACTAAGTAATGAAAGAGTGTAAGGACCTGTCCTTACAACTGTTATTTAATAATGAGAGTTATTGATATTGAAAAATTATTAACGAATATTAATACAGACAACCATTTAAAAATATATATGTTAAAAACTAATAACAGAATTTGTATACAATAGTTCAGATAAGTCCCAGGTTTAATTGTGCTTGTTTCGCCTATTACCTTTAAGCAAGAGGGAGATTAACATAGCAACGGGGGGGAAGCGTTTCGAACACGCGATTCAATAGGAAACACTGATGGAGCAGACCGTAGCTAATGAGCACAGATAAGAGTAAACATTTCGCCCCTAAAGAACAATGAGCCGAAACAAAAACAATTAAGATAGAGATGGAGCTCAGTAATGGAGATACTCAAGAAATTTAAGTACACACTTTAAAATTTCATGGGGGCAATTAACGACAGGTGTAGCCAGACAAATACAGGGCGTAGTTGGGTGTGGATGTGAGGTCACAAAGAAGATCTGGAAACTTCTTGGCTGACCGGAACTTCCGTTTACCTTTCTAGAAAGTTCCAGAAATTGCTGGAAAACCGGAAGTCCTCATATAAAGAATGGAAGACACGCCCACGGAAGAGTATAGGAGTTGAATGGGAATTACAGGGGAAGGGATGTACAGGTCAGCGATTGGCCAGAGTGAAAAGCGTAGGAAATTTTGAAATTCAGAGTGAGGAGAAAGAAAAGTTTTTTTGAGAGAGTCTTTGGAAGTGCGTGGAGGAAGACAGTCGTGTAGCAGAGTCGTTGCTGAGTTTTGGGGAGATGGTTTAGTAATGGGAAGGAAATTTTTCTTGTGAGAAATTTCGTAAGTCTAAAGTTGAGGAAAGAATGTGTCCATGTGGAAGAAAGATGATCCAGAGTAGCCAATGAATACAACATTGTGAGAAGCTGATGAAATTCATAGTGAAGGAAGGAGAGCGCCCAATGAGAATTCTAGAGAATGACCTAAGAAAAGGATCCTTATTCAACTCAACAGAGCGAACCTCAGGTAGATTGATGTATTCCAAGGATGAGCAACCGCCCGCCTTCTAGTCTACGCCGTTACGCTGATGGTTATGGCAGCCCTGAATAGAAAAATCACTTGGAAAACCAGTAAGTAATAGTTCAGTAAGGAAAAATCTAAGTTAGTGAAGGAAGGACTGTAGGGGAAATAGTTAACCTATGGGAGAAAGCTAAATGTAATTATACCCATGTACACAGAATTGTAGTGAAATTAAGAGTAGGACTTTATGGTAAAGGTTTATTAATGGGTAGAAAGGATACTTTGAGATAATAGTTAATTTTGGGGGAATGATTAATTAGGTAACAAAGGATTGTAGTTGAATATGATATTATAGTGAATTTGGATTTATAGAGAGTATAACTTAGAGTGATAGTAATTGTTTAAAAGGATAAAACACTGATTGAGTGCCCTGCTAATTAAAGAATTATAGGATTAGATACGGGAAGACGGTTAATTACCATTGTTGATTATGAATGATGAACAGTGTAGAGTGTAGAGATGACGAGTGTAGAGAGGGTGCACCGAGTACTAAATCTTAGCCAACAGGTCTGTAGTTGAGGAAAGGTTTTTCTAACTGAGATATATATGTATATATATATATATGTGTATGTGATAATTTTGGAAAGGGATATAAATATGTATATATGGCTACTTGAAATTGTTTATTACCACGCTGAAAGCCACTTGTAAACCTACTAGGACAGTTGATTGGTAGGAAAGCTGATGTAAGGATTATGAGATGTAATGAACTCCTAGATCTGTTACAACCCAAGGATGCGACACACGAAGAACATGATGTTATGTATATATGTATGAAAATTCTGTAGTTTGAATCACAAGGATAATTACACAGATAAGGCCTAGCAGTCTAACAAAGCCACACATAATAAAGTTCACAGTTAATCGTAGTTATAGATTGGAAATGTATATACATGTATATATAATGTCAATAAATATTATTATGTTTTGGTACTTAAGTGTCAGTCAGTCATTTTGAACTTCAGCCAATCCAGAGGAGGAATACCTAAAATATTGAGACCCCCTTCGAGTCTAGAATCTTCTAGGAGACAAACAAGTCAGGTGTAAAGTGGGAGGGGACTAAACGGGGGCACAGTAGAGTACAGGGAATAATTAAACAAGACACATGCATTAAATAAATGAGAAAATATTTATTTAATGCATTAAAAGAAATAAAAATAATAAACATTTAAATTCCAGCCCCAAAAGAGCATTTATCAGGACTACTTGTGGGGGGGGTCCCGAGGATGCAAGGGGTGCACTGCACGGCACCCGGGCGCCAACGTTTAAAGGGCGCCTGAAAACCTGAAACTTACATACACATATAAAGAAATTTTTAAAGGGGGGCGCCAAATTGCGATTGGCACCACCGTACGCTAGGAACACCCCTGGGACTACTTATTGGAGGTATGTGGGCAATCTTTTCATCAGCACTATTTAACAAATCAGACATGAACATTTTTTTTAACATCAATTAGTTTTAAAAAAGTTGTATATTTTTAATTGAAAAGCAAAGAATAATACTGTTTAATACAGTATTTACTAAAAATTTCAATAATATTTAAAACATTTTATTGAGAATGTTTTTATTTCTGATCTGATGTTCACTTTTACTTTGTTTGAGAATGTTTATAGTGTCTACTAGTTATTGAGAACGTTTGACTTTATCGTTATTATTATTTTTTTATACATAAAAATGATAATGCTGTCTGCCATGGATGCATTATTTGTATGAAAAATAAAATATTTAAAATGAAACAAGTTGATTGTAACCAAGTTACAAAGGAGGTTAGGCAGGCGAAGGCAGATTACGAGAAATCCTTGGCAAAAGATGCTAAGAAAAACAGCAAGGATTTCTTTACTTATATAAACTCTAAAAGGAAGGGGGTGAATCTGATTGGTCCACTTGACATCCATGGTTCGACTGTTGATGATCCTGCTCAGATAGCAAACAAACTGAATGAGTATTTTGCATCTACATTCACACGTGAGGATACTTAATGATTGTAGCAGGATACTTAATGATTTTGTAATAACTGAGAGCAAAGTGGAAGAGAAACTGTTGAAGTTAAACGTAAGAAAAGCACCTGAGGTGGATGGGATCTATCCAGTTATATTAAAAGAGGCGGCAAAGCGACTAAGCCAACCTTTAGCCATAATTATGAGAGCATCCTTGGACTCAGGGGAGGTTCCCACGGACTGGAGATGTGCAAATGTATCCCCAATTCACAAAGGGGGATTGAAGGGTGACACAAGTAATTACAGACCAGTTAGTTTAACTTCTGTTCCGGGTAAATAATGGAGTCACTGGTTAAAGATGCATTGCAGGATCATCTAGACAAGACTGCAGCAACAATTCAGTCACAGCATGGGTTTGTTAAGGGAAAGTCTTGTCTGACAAATTTGATAGGATATTATGATGTGGTTACAAAGGAACTGGATGCAAAAAATAATTTTGATATCATATATTTGGATTTCAGGAAAGCTTTTGACACTGTTGCGCATGGAAGACTATTGTACAAATTGGAACAGAATAGTATTAAGGGTAAGTTGCTACAATGGATAAAAGGATGGTTAAGTGCGAGAAGACAGAGGGTGGTAATCAATGGGTGCTGCTCTTCTTGGACTAATGTTATTAGTGGAGTCCCACAGGGTTCGGTGTTGGGTCCACTGTTTTTTTGTATATTTATCAATGATATTGATGAAGGTATATCAGGCTTAGTGTCGAAGTTTGCAGATGATACAAAGGTTGGCAGGGTTGTTAATGACAGTAATGGCAGTGTGCTACTGCAACAGGATCTAGATAATTTGGGCAGATGGGCTAAGAAGTGGCAACTGAAGTTTAACCTTGACAAATGCAAAGTACTGCATATGGGTAGAAGTAACCCCAGAAAAACGCACCAACTCTGTGGTACTACACTTAAGGTGGTAGAAAATGAAAAAGACCTGGGAGTAATTGTGTGCATGCAGATATGAAGTTTTCTGAGCAATGCAGACAGGCTGCCAGGGCAGGTCATGGGGTTTTGTCAATTATATATAGGAATTTTGCTAGCAGGGAAAAGGAGGTGATTATCCCTCTGTATAAGGCAATGGTCAGACCACGCCTTGAGTACTGCGTACAGGTCTGGAGGCCTCATTTTAGGAAGGATGTAGATTTACTTGAGCGTGTACAGAGAAGGGCAACAAGATTGGTGAGGGGAATGAAGGGATCCTCTTATCAAGAGAGGCTTAGGTTCTGCAAATTGCAGTAGCTGGAGACTAGGCACCTGCGCGGTGATCTGATTGAGGTGTATAAGGCCTTGAATGGGTTCTGAATTCTGAATTCACGCTGAATTCTGATGGGATCCTTCCACTTGTTCAGATTACGAACCTAAGGGGGCATAAATTCAAATTAAGAAAAGACAGATGTAGATTAGATATGCGGAAATTTGCCTTTAGCCAGCGGGTGGTTAATTGCTGGAACAAACTTCCATCTGTCGTTGTGGAAGTTGATAGGTTGAATAAATTTAAGGAGGAACTGGACAGGCATTTGGAGGGAATGGTGTGATTTTTTTTTTTTTTTTTTTGGCTGATGCTGCATAAGCTCATACATTTGCTTTCTTGCATCACATGCCACTACTACTACTACTACTACTAGATGATATTTAAGATAACTATTTAAAATATTTAAGATTGACTTTAACCAGTGGCGGCGCATACTTTGGGGACAGTAGAGTTCAGCCTAATTATTATTAAAGTTCAATTTGTAAATTTGACTGAAATTATTCTTTATAGATCGTCATAATAGTAACACTTACATGTAACAAGCTTCAGTACGTACTTGTTTATGTCCTCTCGCCAGGTAAGTTCCAAATAAGTGTCACCTAACCTGAATTAATCTAACCAGCGTATATTTATTAGCATTTGCATTAACAGTGGCATATGGTGCAAGGAAGCAAGCTTACACAGCATCAGCCAGAAAAAAAAAAAAAAAAAAAAACACTTCCCATTTTACCTATTCATTCCCTGCTATAGTTTGTCTAGTGCTTCCTTAAATTTATTTAAGCTATCAACTCCCACAATAACATGGAGGTTTGCTCCAACAATCAACCACTCGCTGGGTAAAGGCAAATTTTCGCATATCTGTTCTGCAACAGTCCATTCTCAACTTGAATGCCCCCTCATGTGCGTAAATTGAGCAAGAGGAAGAATCGCATCAGCATTGAGCTTGATCAAATCATTCAAAGCCTTAAAAAACCTCAATCGGATCACTTCGCAGGGGCCTAGTCTCCATACGCTGCAATTTACAGAAATTAACCCTTTCTTAGTAAGAGCACCCCTTTGTTCCCATCACCAATCTCGTTGCCATTCTCTGTACTCGTTCCAGCAGCTCTACATTCTTCCTAAAATGAGGACTCCAGACTTGTGTACATTACTCAAGATGTGGCCTGACCATTGCCTTACACAATGGGATAATCATTACTAATCCTTGCTAGCAAAGTTCCTGTACGTCACTGACAAAATCCCATGGGCTGTCTTGGCAGCCTGTCTGTACTGCTCATAGACCTTCCTATCTGACTGCACAATTACCTCCTAAGTCTTTTTCATTTTCCACAACCTTAAGTGTAGTACCACATAGTTGGTACGTAATTCTGGGGTTAATGCTACCCATGTGCACTACTATGCATTTGTCAATGTAAAACTTCAACTGCCATTTCTCAGCCCATCTGCCTAACTTTTCTAGATCTTGTTGCAGTACATACTGTCATTAATCACCCTGCCAACCTTTGTATCATTTGCAAACTTGGACATTAAGCCCGATATGCCTTCATTAATATCATTGATAAATACAGAAAACAACAATGGGCCCAACACCGAAACCTCGAGCACTCCACTAATAACATTGCTCCGCGAAGAGCAGTGTTCATTGATTACCACTATCTGTCTTTTCCCACTCAACCATCCCTTTATCCTTAGCAGCAACATGCCCTTAATGCCGCTGGTCCAGTTGTACAAAAAACATATTATGATATTAGGGTCACCGTAAATGATTACATCTAAGTCAACCACGGAGTGAAAAAAGCCCATTAAAGTTCCTGGCGTTGTCGACGGGATTCGAACTCGGGCCTTTTTTACCCAGTGTGCTACCCGCGCAGACGGTCGAATTGTACAATAGTCTTTTATGTGCAATAGTATCAAAAGCCTTCCTGAAATCCAAGTATATGATATTAGTCCCTTTGTGATCAGATGGTAGTGGCCAATCAAATTAGTCAGACAAGATTCCCCTTTAACAAACCCATGCTGTGTCTGAATTATTGCTGCAGTCTTGTCTAGATGATCTTGCATTACTTCTTTAACCAGTGATTTCGCGTTTTTCCTGGAACAGAAATTAAAATAACAGGTCTGTAATTATTCGTGTCATCCTTTTATCCGCTCTTTGTGAATTAAGGATACATTCGCACATCTCCAGTCCATGGCGCCCTCCACTAAATTCAAGGGTGCTCTCATAATTATGGGTAACTTCTTGCTTACTACCTTTGCTGCTTCCCTAAATATAATTGGATAGATCCCATCCACTCTTCCGCCTTCTTTTTATGTTAAGCATGAACAATTTCTCTTCCAATTTCCTCTCAGTTATCACAAAATCATTTAGCTCTCTGTTAGGGATTGATAAATTTCTGCATCCCCTACCCTAAACAATTCTTCATCTGTGAAGGTAGATGCAAAATACTTTGTTTGTCTTGCTCTGTTTACCTGAGCAAGATCATCAACAGTCGAACCATCGATATCAAGTGAATAAATTTGACTCATCCCCTTCCATCTAGAGTTTATATAAGTAAAGACTTCTTTGCTTTTTTTTGCATCCTTTGCCAAAGGTTTATCGTAATCTGTCTTCGCTTGTCTAACCTCTTTTGTGACTTGATTACAGACTAGCTTCTATCTACCACAGGCTTCTGTTTCGGAGAATAATTTACATGCATCCCATGCATTTTTCTTCTCTGCCAAGAGCCTGATTACTTTATTTGATATCCATTTAGGCCTAAACCTTGAACAGTGTTTTTTAGTTGATATGAAAAGCCTAGTAGCTCCCAAGATAAATTCCTTCAATGCTTCTTTTTAGGATTGGCTGAGGGTAACATCATTAGTTTATTCCACTATGTAAATTTAAAAACTGTCTGGGACCATTGTAGGCACCTTCAAGAAAGCAAAAACCCTTCCCTTTACCCATGATGGTAGTTACATCTTTATGTAAATCGAACATCAATACACTGTGATCACTGTCACCTTGTGGTTTCTTTAGTTGCGCATCAATCACTGTTGATAATCAGATCAAGTGTAATAGTAATAGAGGCATGGAATGCAAGAAAGCAAGCTAATGTAACATCAGCCAAAAAAAAAAACAAAAAAAAAAAAAAAAAAAAAACAATTTCACACAACCATTCCCCGTAAAACTTTGTCCGGTTCCTTCTTGAATTTATTTAAGCTAACTTCCACAACGACAAACGGAAGTTTATTCCACCCGCTGGTTAAAGGCAATTTTTGCACATCTATTCTACAACTGTCTTTCCTCAATTTGAATTTATTCCCCGCCCACGTTCGTAATCTGAGCAAGCGGAAGAATGCTATCGAATTCAGCGTGCTCAACCCATTCAAGGCCTTATACATCTCAATCAGATTACCTCGCAGGGACCTAGTCTCCATACGCTGCAATTTGAAAAACTTAAGCCTTTCTTTTCCCCCTCACCAATCTTGTTGCCCTTCTCTGTACACGCTCAAGCAAATCTACATCCTTCCTAAAATGAAGCCTCCAGACCTGTACGCAGTACTCAAAGCGTGGCCTCACCACTGCCTTATACCAGGGGTGGCCAGCAAGTCGATTGCGGATTTAATTTCGGTCGATCACGACGAAATTTTAAATATACAGTCATCCCTCGATTTGTGCACCTTGTGCAATGAAATTTTTGAGATGGTAGATCGCGGCACATTTTGAAGGAAAAAAGTAGATCGCATCACAAATTAAGTTGGCCACTCCTGCCTTATACAAAGGGAAATCGCCCCTTTTCCCTGATAGCAAAATTCCGGTATATCATTAACAATAACCCATGATCTGCTCTAGCAGCCTATCTGGATTGCTCAAAGAACTTCATATCTAACTGCATAATCACTCCCAGGGCTTT
The DNA here is from genome assembly GCF_048544385.1 of Mastigoproctus giganteus. Classification (NCBI taxonomy): domain Eukaryota; kingdom Metazoa; phylum Arthropoda; class Arachnida; order Uropygi; family Thelyphonidae; genus Mastigoproctus; species Mastigoproctus giganteus. Next base: position 38,612,482 of record NC_143581.1, read on the forward strand.
TTCATTTTCTACCACCCTAAGTATAGTACCACCCACAGTTGGTATTTTCCTCTGGGATTACTTCTACCCAAATGCAGTACTTTGCATTTGTTAATGTTAAACTTCAGTTGCCATTTCTCAGCCCATCTGCCCAAATTTTCTAGATCTTGTTGCAGTAGCACACTGCCATTACTGTCATTAAAAACCCTGCCAACCTTTGTATCATCTGCAAACTTCGAAACTAAGCCTGATATACCTTCATCAATATCATTGATAAATATACAAAACAACAGGGGGCCCAACACCGAACCCTGTGGGACTCCACGAATAACATTAGTCCACGAAGACCAGCGTCCACTGATTACCATTCTCTGTCTTCTCCCACTCAATTACCCTTTTATCCATTGTAGGAACTTACCCTTAATATCATACGGCTCCAATTTGTACAGTAGTCTTCCATGCACAACAAAGTCAAAAGCTCTCCTAAAATCCAAGTATATGATATCAAAATTATTTTTTGCATCTAGTTCGTTTGTATCCACATTCAATCAAATTTGTTAGACAAGACAATCCCTTAATCGGTATGAAAAGCCTAGTTCCTTGAGTGGACCGGGGTTCAACCCCGTGACTACTAAATACGATAAATATTTGTATTGCCGATTTATTGTAAACTCTACTGACTTGGTTGTCGTGCCGGAGTATAAACAGAAAATTAATTTTATTTTAGTAGCTTCCACGATTAATTCCTTGAATACTTCCCACTTAGAATTTGCTGTTCGTGACATCATCAGTTTGTCCCACTGTACAGAATTTAAAAACTGTCTGAGACCACCCTAGTCATCTTTATGAAAGCAAAAACCCTTCCCTTTACCCGTGATGGTAATTACATCGTTAAGTAAATCCCACATCAGTACACTATGATCACTGTCACCTAGTGGTTCCTTTATCTGCAAATTCTTAATACACGAATAATCACTGCTGATAATCAGATCAAGAGTATTACCCTCTCTGGTTGCCTTTCGAACATGCTGCTGCAGAAAACAATCATCCAATAAATCCACAAAATCTTGCTAGTGCGCGAGTGACCAATCCACAAGTTCCAATCAATATCTGGGAAGTTAAAATTCCCCATTATAAGAAATTCTGATTTACTGGCCCACTCTTTACTTCCTCTGATTGCCTGTCTATCATGCTGCTGTAGAAAACAGTCATCCAATAAATAAATCCACAAGAGTCTTGCTAGTGGGATAGTTAACCACATACAAGTTCCAGTCAAATCTGGAAAGTTAAAATCTCCTATTATAAGACATTCTGATTTACTGGCCCACTATTTCTCACACTATACTATGTTAATAAAAAAACGTAATACGAAAGTTACCCCGCTAGAGTGGTGACGTCTAACTAATGGCATGGCAGGAGGATATTAGAAGAGTACCAAGAGGGTGGGTGTGATAATATTTTAAAATTATAATTCCTTATTATGACATTTGCAAATATTAAAATAAAATACATATTTTGCGATCACTCAAAACAGCTAACCTTCGGATGATCGTCAGATTAGCTAGCCGCTTACTGTCAACTACAGTGTATTTGGAACCCTAAAAAATATATATTATGGCAATCAAAGATTTCAAGTTAGGATCGTGCTCGGAGCTAGCTGAAAACCCTCCCCTGAAACCTAATCCCCTAGCACAGTGGTCTTAAAACTTTTTTGGTCGCTCAAAGGAATACTTAAAAGGAATAGCGCGCACCCCAGAATAAAAAAATAAGTTTAATATATTTTTTATTTATAAATCATTTACATGGAAGGTATTATATCTAAAATCACATTTATAAAATCATTATATGATTTTAAAAGATCACAAATAAAAAAATACAAAACAAAATTTAATTGAAGTTCAAGTACAAAATACATATGCTTGAACGTGCATCTCGATGGCATGATCAAACAAAACCGCATATTGAAGTATTAAAAAAACATTTATTTATAATTTTTATTTTCAATTACGTTTCGAAAAACTAGTTTTCATAATACAGTATGTATGTATTGACTTATTGCGGATCATCTCGCGCACCCCACTTTGGAGACCACTGCCCTAGCACGGCCAAGTAGGACCATGTGAAAAAGCGGCTCGGGCTCTGTGTGTGTGTGTGTGTGTTTTAACCATGCCTAGAAAACAAATTTCTATACAGTATATATACACACACACACACACAGCTGCTGGCGTATTATACAGAAACACACACACACACACACACAAATGTGTGAAACACGTGCTGTTGCGCGTCGCAGCAGTCAAGCATGTAAGGCATGAAAGAATGACTGTGAACAGGTGTTTGTCTCCGGATTTATAACGGACTTGCTGGGCAACGCAACGCTTAACGATTTATGAACCACGTGACAAGTTGGCTACATTCTACAGCTTATGAGGCAAATGAAGAGACACGTGGGTTGTGAATAATTCTGTCAGGCGGAACATAGGATTACATTTGTTTCGTTCCGCCACGTTTTTTTTCTTAAATTTTACGAGCATAAATCTTACAAATGCCAAGTGACAGTTGAAGACCATACGAATTAAAAATATAAGTATAAAAGTATAAATATAAGTTTATCTATTTAACCGTTAATCTATTTATAAGAGCAATAGCTGGTTTTTTTTTTTTTTTTAATATTAATAACCGGTTCTATCAAACCAGCGCAAACCGGCTTGGTGACACCGCTGCGTCTAGCTGTGATAAACAGAAATGTCGACGACTCTAAAAATATACAAGTCATCATCCTATTGAGCAAATGTACATGTACTCCGGAAAGCAACAAATTAAATACTTCGGTTTGTAAGTTAACCAAAGTCGACGAAACATTTCCGGAATTTCATATTGGAAAACTGTGGATGCATTACCATGAAGTATTGAATTTGGAGGGAAGGGGTACCATAGGAGATCCAACTCCAGGGAGTAAAAAAATAAATTTTCTTTTAAATTTTTAATCGAGAGGACCACATAAAGGTAAGAAGAGTTTACAAGTTTACACATACAAAATAATATATATTAAAATAAACGCTGCTATCATTTAACAATTTATAAATCCCACTCCGCTGGAAGTGGATCCAACAGTGAATTTGAAATTCAGAACATCCTAAAGAAGGCAGCTATATATAAATAGATTATAAAATCTATTTGCGATAACCCACATTTCTTGAGGTAAACCACTATTCCCCGGCATGTATTTAGAAACTATAGCCCATGAGAATGCATGAGATTAATGGTTGGAAAGTTTCAAACATTCAAAATAAATTAGAATATACACTCAGTAATCACTGAATTATGACCACCTTTATGAAAAGTGAATGCCACCTGTTGACCACGAGAGTGCGCACTTAGTCGACCTACGTAGCATAGATAAGGTGCTCCCACAATCTGTGGGAGCCCGACGAGCTGGTGCCTCGATTTCCCAACCGGCTGAACTGGTGGGGTGTTCGAGAAACGCCATTGTTAAAGTGTACCAGGACTGGCGTAAAAATGGTCAAACAACGACCGACGGCAAAACTGCAAAGGTCAGCGAAAGGTTGAAGTTAGAGGTGAGCGCCGGGTTCGACGACTCGTACGGGCGAACAGGCGCAGCTGTTCAAGAGTTGACTACCCAATACCACACAGGCCAACCCGGAACAATATCTGGCATGACCATGCGTCGCACGCATGGGCTATACCAGCAGACGACCCATACAGCATATTCTCCTAACCAAGGTTCATCGGCGTAAAAGACTTGCCTGGTGTAAAGGGCATGCAAGTTGGATGTTAGAAGCCTGGAAGAAGGTGTGCTGGTCGAATGAGTCACGTTGTTTACTCCACACCGTGGATGGTCGTGGACGGATTTGGCGTCAACAACATGAGGCTCTTCATTCATCATGCATGATATCAAAAGTGCAGGCCTGTGGAGACGGTTGTATGGTGTGGGGCATGTTTCACTGGCAGTAACTTGAACCCCTGGTGCATGTGGAACAACGTATCACTGGTCTCCGCTATCGTCAACTGCCTGCTGACTGTGTACACCCCGCTATGTTACACTTTTTCCCGAATGGCGATGGTATCTTCCAAGATGACAATGCCCCGAGCCATCGGGCACTTGTTGTGCAGGAATAGTTTGAGGAACACAGTTCTGACTTCCAGCATATCGATTGGCCTCCGAACTTCCCCCGATATCAATCCCATAGAGCACTTGTGGGGCACTATGGAAAGGCAAATCAGTCGTCCGGATACACCAATCACCTCCATACCTGCATTGCTGGCCGCATTACACACAGCTTGGTTAGCCATACCTCCAGAACGCTTCCGACATCTTGTTGAATCAATGGCAAGTAAAACAGCTGCTGTACTAAGGGCAAAAGGAGGACCAACGAAGTATTAGGTAGGTGGTCATAATTCAGTGATCACTCAGTGTATATTGTATCGATCAGTCAATAAATCTTTATTGCGTTAAGATTCTCCAACTTCATGGAGACATTCCCAAACAGTGGAATAATAACCTAAAAATAGTTTGATAGAAAAGCTACTTACAGAGTGGCAGTTAACATTTTGAAGGAGAGATATAACAGAAAAAAGCGAGACATTTCAATGCAATTAGCCTTTATAATATTGCAGTAGAGCATGATGTCGCATTTGATATTATCTACTGTTGTTAGCTGATTGCTCAGTAGCTGATGTTAAAGTACGGCCGGGGACATATGTGATATTAAAATACACGTATTGCAACAAATAAAGCACGTGCATTTTATTTTTTTATTAATGAATTAACTGTGAAATACATTTTAAGCGAATACCTCAATGTCAAATATTAGCTTTTGACATTGTACTCAGGGGCTGTTCCAGATAGGTTCTCAATTGCAGTCTCCCCTTATGATCAAAATAATGTGTATTTATTTTTATTATTATTTTTTTTATATACTACTACATGGTGATTAAAACTTAATGATTATTCTCCGGAACATTGCCTAGTCCATTAGAAAATTCTGGATCTGTCCCTATTATACCTAAGATACCGTAATTTCGAGGACCACAAAATTCTGATGCCCTGGATGTCCGCTTATAACTAAATCCGTAATTGTAATTACTGTATATTATAATCAATATGGACAAATTCCTGATGATTTCATATCGAAACGCAGAGTTAAACTTAATAGGAGTAAACGTCTTCTCTCTCCCACACACAAAACCACACACACAGTGTCCAATCCTGATTAGTAATCCAAACAGGGTGCAACCAGGGCTCGAAATGGAAATTTTTACAAAACTGAACAGTCGTCAGATTTACATATGTATAATCATTTATTGCCATCCAGTAAAATAGGAGCAATACCCTGGTAGAGCCAAGCTAGAGGGATTTACATAAATAGAATGATAATAATAAAATATTAAATGGGTAAGTGTGGCTTTAGCAAAGGAATAAAATAAAATAAATATAAATGTATATTTATTAAATATATATTTTGTAAATGTAAATCGATGCATACGACGAACATATCGTCATACGCATTCATCCAAAAATATAAATGAATATCCATTTTTTTGTTGTGCCAATACATAATTGACTGGAGAGATTACATCACTGCGATTTCAAGTCAGATCGCAATGATACAAAAAACGACTTATTTTCATAAACACTCATATATAATAATAATAAAACACACCCGCACACAGAAATTTTCGCAGATTGATTGTAGAACAGTACTTCATTTCTGCATTCATCAATTCCGTTACTGTCATTAAGCAGTCATGGCTAGTATTAAAGTGGCAAACTCAAAATCTATGGCGTTTCCCCCACAGTTTACTCAGTTTTTACAAATGGGCAAACATAAAACCTACGGAATGCTTGTACAAATAGTGATGTTAACCAAATCCTGATTTTTACCACAAGTAGCAGAAATTCAAGGACCCCCCCCCCCCAAAAAAAAAATTAGCCAGAATTCCTCCTATTAAAAATGTATATTTTTACCATTAAGTAAAACTAACTATATTTTATATTTCAGTACAATAACAGGATATTTTTATAATATATTTTATATTTTGATTATATATGAAACTATTTTAATACTTCTTATAATATGGAGCCTGCGAAGCTTTACGTTAGACATAGGCTGGAGAATAGTACACTGTATATAAAATTATATACAGTGTACTATATACTGTAAATCCTCTAAAAAAATAAAAATAATAATAAAAATAAATAAATATACATATATATATTTTTTTATTATTATTATTTTTTTTTTTTTTTTTTCGAGAGAGTAAAATATTCTGTATATTTACTCAGAATCCGATATCGGAATTTTCCCTTATACATAAAATAGGCCTAATTAATACAATGCAGCCCAGCTACAAATGAATAAACGTAAAAAAAAACTGAAAGTTTAAAGCACATATGTATTATTTTATGCATATTTTAACACTATTTATAAATCAGACAGACTGCTTTTCATTCCTCTCATTTTCTGAAACAAATCCTTTTTTTTTTTATGAAAAGCAAATACGTTTCACTTCTTGGCAAAGCAAATAATTATTATAATGGTTTAAATACTGCCTTTTTATAGCAATCTTCAATACCCTGACTTACTTATTAAGCAGGTAATTAAAACATAAAATTTATCAGCAAGCATTTTCAAAGATCTGTTTATATATTAGTTATTTAAATCTAGTATCAACATTCATAATTCTAATTTTAAAGCCTATATATAATTCTTGGACATTACCTTTCGCTTCAGAGTTTGGCCAAGTGCAGTTGTATGTTCGTACCCACACAGGAGAAAAACTGAGCCAACAAAAACAACAGATTTTATTCTGATAAGAAACATTTTTGTTGTACTTGTTGCTAAAATATTCATAAAAAAAAGTGACTCAAGCGTAGAAAATGTCTAAAAATGCTAATTGCGCTTCTAGATGGTAGTAATTTTTGCTAAACACATATATCAAAACGAGATTGCTGTTTACCGAAATTAAATAAGTCCTTCCTTGTCGAAATAAAACTAAAGTTCGCCTTTAGAGAAACCCGGAGAAATAATGTCTGAGCACCGAAAGTTATAATGATGCTGCGCACCCTGTCGAGCAGCTATAGAACCAAAAGAGATGCGGCATAGCAGAACAGGACGGGATGGTGTCCACTGCCACCACCCACAGTCAAAGCGTCCGTAAGTGGCGGAGCTTATCACACTGAGTCTTGCCCGCAGCGCATTCTTATGAAAAACGAGGGGATGAAAAAAAAAGGGTAAAAAAAAAACTAAGTGATGCTTTTACTGACGAGACGACAACCCTAGCAGAGTGGTAAATGCAAATGCACAGGTCAGAGGTCAAGAAAAACTATCCAGCATTTCTAAAAAGTCCTTACCATTTAGGTTGCAAGCTAAAACCACTTAATTAATGGATACATAATAATTGGCAACTATCGGAGGTAAATCTTTTGCATGACTAGAATATATACAAACGATATTCCTCATACGTTCATCAAAGTTATTTAATGTCGTCATCGAAAGGTGCAGTTAAATAACTTATGCCCGTCCTAGTATTTTTCTTTTACTTCTTTTAATTTCAGGTTATTATTATAAATAAATAGACCAATGCAGATCACGCTTACCACTCTATAATTATTACTTGCGTTCACCCACATTATACAGCGCCCCCTTGTATTATATTATGAATAAAACTCCTTATTAATTTAGTGTCTTTTGCCACTCCTTGTCACGTTTTAGAAGAAAAAAATGTGATATTAAAAACTCGAAATACGTTCTGCAGGATCTTTCACTTACATATAGTTAATTGTAATCTATTGTAACCTACATGATTACGTGGTAAATTTTCAATGCTTGCACCCGCTGATAAATATTCTAGGCTGTACAAATATGAACCTAATTTTCTTCATTAAATCATAGAATAACTAGACTGCACGAATAGCAAATTGCAATGCTATAAACAGGATCTAAGAAGAAATTAAACATTGGCACCGTTAACTCTTTTGTAATTGCTATCATGTAAATATATGTAATTATGTAATTCAAATATATCTTTCGTCACATATAACACTATCGACACTCTCACTACAGAGAACCTTGTATCTTTAAATACATTCTCGAGGTATAAGTGCAGGTGCATAATGATACACTATTTCAGTCTCTTCATTATAAAAAAAACAATAGGGGAGTGTAGCCACTTGGCCCAAATATTGCAAAATAGAATATTCTTAAAAAAAAAACAAAAAAACCCAAGAAATTTAAATTATGCTAGCCAAAAAATGACAAGAGATAAGAAAGTCATACATTTCATGACAGAAAAAAAATAAATAAAAAAATTAAATAAATAAATAAATAATTTTGTGTTATTGGAATGTTATATTAGGATTTATTGCAAACTACACAGATTTATAGATTATTGGTATTCTGCTATTATACGAGAGCAACCTCTTTGAAAATATAATTTGGAAATTATATAAACTACTTGTAAAGATTTTATTGAAATGTCTCTGCAGGACCAAAAGGCAATCAAAGGGCCATTTGGCCTTGAGTTCAAACTCAAAAGAAGCATTAGTTATTCAAATAGAATTTTCCTCAATTATTAGTGTATTTACACAGAAAAAGGCTAGAACAGCATTTTTCATATAAAATATACATTTCAATTATGTCTCTCTTCTTTGTGCTCTATTTTTTTTATTTTTTTTATGTATTCTATTTTTTTAAATTAGAGTGGCCCGATATCTCTAGACCTCCGAAAGAGCCTGTCGGGACGTATTTTATAAAATAGCTATGCAACCAACAGCTCGCAGGTCCACATGTGGCCAACCACTTTGTTTTTACTTGAAAACTAAATACTGTATAAATATAAGTAACAATAATAATGTGCATAGGGCACTGTTGGAATTCTGTTCCCGAAACACACGCTGTAACAGACACGCGTGCAGTGATACAAAGGTTGGCAGGGTCGTTAAGGACAATACTGACGCTATGCTGCTGCAACAGGATCTGGAAAGGTTGAACAGATGGGCTGGGAGGTGGCAAATGAGGTTTAACATCGACAAATGTAAAGTGCTGCATATGGGAAACAGTAACCCCAGAGCAACGTATCAACTCTGCGGTACTACACTGACAGTGGTGGAGAATGAAAAGGACCTGGGGGTAATTGTGCAGGCAGATATGAAGTTCTCTGAGCAGTGCAGACGAGCTGCAAGAGTAGCGCATGGTGTCTTGTCAATGATATACAGGAATTTTTCTAGCAGGGATAAGGAGGTGATTATTCCCTTGTATAAGGCAATGGTAAGGCCACATCTTGAGTACTGTATACAGGTCTGGAGGCCTCATTTCAAGAAGGATGTAGAGCTGCTGGAACGGGTACAGAGAAGGGCAACAAGATTAGTAAATGGAACAAAGGGTTGCTCTTACGAAGAAAGGCTTAAGTTTTGCAAATTACAGAGTCTGGAGACTAGGCACCGGCGAGGTGATCTGATAGAGGTGTATAAGGCTTTGAATGGTTTGAGCATGCTCAATGCCAATGGGATTCTTCATCTTTCTCAGAATAATCACCTCAGAGGGCATAAATTCAAATTGAGGAAGGACGGATGTCGGATAGATGTGCGGAAATTTGCCTTTGGCCAGCGGGTGGTTGGTTGGTGGAACCGACTTCCATCACTTGTTGTTGAAGTTGATAGCCTAAACAAATTTAAAGCTCAACTGGACAGGTATTTCGAACGAACGGAGGGGTGAAATGGGAGTGGTGTTTTTTTTTTTTTTTTTTGGCTGATGCTGAATAAGCTTGCTTTCTTGCATCACATGCCTCTGCTAATGCTAATGCTAATGCTAATGCTAAACATTGGCCTGTGCGCTTTATGTGGTGGTTGGCTATAAAGTGCCATTGAGCTATGACACTGCCACAATAACAATAAAAAAAAATAAAAGTAAATACCTTTTTGTATTTTGGTAGTTAAATTAAATAATTAAACAGACCACTCGCTGATCTAAATATTTAATCATTGTAGAAAAAATGTTCTAAGGAAAAAAAAAATTGCATGTACGTGTAATAACTATACTCCTCGACAAAATTAACAAAACACATTAAAAACCTGATGTAATTCGGGCAACTTGCGATGAAGCTGGACAAAATTTGGTATGGTGATGTACCATAGAATAACGATGAAATGAGGATACAGAGAGAAACTTTGGACATTTATAGGGATTGTATAAAAATTACCAAAAAGGTCACATTAGAAAAAATCGATATAAGATTCTCTCAAACGACATCAGTACGGCATATGATCCGCTCCAACGGCAAAACAAACTTGACAACGGTGACCACTGCTCGATATAAAGGTGTCTATAAGATTCTGTGGCAACAAATCACATTTTTCCACCAGAGCACACCTTAGCTCACCAAGTGAGCGAGCAGTTGGCTGGCGGCGGCGTGCAATGCGACGCCCAAGGGCGTCCCACACATATTCTATCGGATTTAAGTCTAGTGATCGTGCTGACAACAGCAGTCGTTGGTTATCTTTTTACACTACTCACATGTTCATCTGGCCTTGGCAGACTTTGCTTCTTCACAGTGACACTTTTTCGCGGTTTTATGGCGGATCGACCACTAGCACCGCTGACAGATACACACTATGTCCACTATCTTCAGTTTCAAGATGTTCCTCCACACTTGAGCTCTATGTGCAGTGCGTTGTCGTGCATGAGAAGAAAATCTGGGCGAACCGCACCCCTAGAAAGTCACACATAGAGTTCGAGGATCGTTTCTCGGTACCTCTGCGCAGTTACGGTACCCCTATCAAAACATGAAGAGGTGCGCGGCTGTTGATCATTATTCTGTCCCACACGAGTTATTATTCTGTCCCACACCTTCACCGTAGTGTCCCTTTCTCTGATGTTCAAGGAATGGTACCGCATTCCTCGTTTTCTCCAGATGAAATAACATCCAGAAGCTGTTTGTACACTAAAATGGGACTCATTAGAGAACAGAACTGTGCTCCATTTTTCAGGGCTCCAAGTCACATGTTCATGAAACCAGTTTCGACGAGCTCTGCGGTGGTTTGGGGTTAATGGGATGCAAACCACTGGCTTCCTTGCGTAGAGTCCACTTGAATTGAGCCAACTTAACACAGTCCTGTTGGAAAGGTTTTAATTGTGGCCGCAGCAACCTCAAGAGACAGTTGATGACAGAACATCGTAGTGTTACGTCTTGCTGTTAGAGCTAGATAGCGGTCTGTTCTGGTTGACATAGCCCTCGGGCGACCTTGCCAAATTCAAATTATTGTATTAGGGCCACCCATAATTTCTTACATATACCAGTGTATGTATTATGTCTGTAAATTGCATGTGTTCTCTGGTCGATTTGCCTGTTCCCCCCCCCCCCAGTTTCTGGGGGAAAAAAACCTTGCAGTCTACGCCTGAGACCGACTAACTCAGTCAAGAAGTGAAAAAAGCCCATTAAAGTTCCTCACGTCATTGATGGGATTCGAAACCGGGCCTTTTCCACCCGGTGTGGGGAGGACAGTGACGATACCACTCTGCTACTCGCGCAGACAGGGCGATCTTGGCCAGTTCTTCTTGTAACGTTTCCTGTTTCCTGAAATTTCTTCCATAGTGCTGAGACTTGAGTGACATAGTGATGATGACTTGCGATCCTGAGTACTGGAGATGCGGCTATCACACTGAGCAAGTGTAAAAAAAAAAAAAAAAAAATGAAGTGATGTGGTTGCAACCCATATTTTTATAGGCATGAACAATTTGCATAATGTGCGGATCTGTAAGGTGGTAGATCGATTTCTATTGGACACTCGCAATTTGCACGCTAGGATGCTTACTATATCAAATATATGCCTTCGGTGACACTATTCACATTAAAATATTAATAAAAAACATTTTGTTCTATTGATTTTTGTCGAACTGTGCAATATTTAATATTGGGTGACTAGAAGGCAAAATAAGCTAAATAAGAAAAGGGCCCATAAAAATTCACCACGTCATCGACGGGATTCGAACTCAGGTCTTTTCCACGCGGTGTGGGGAGGACGGCGATCCTACCAAACTGTGCTTCCCTCAAGAGCGTGTCTGGTTGAAAACAATTTCTAAATATTTTTTGGCATATAAATATTGCTTCATTTATATCAAGGGGGGTCCAATGTGTATCACAAAAGCACTCGCGACATCAGTATATCGCCTCCACTATCCTGCATCGTTGACTACTGGCAAAAAGAGTTTAGAATAGGTCCCCCGAACAGAATGAAACAGCAGAAATTTGTCAAACTAAGATTAAAATCTTCCTGGATTTTAATCTTAGTTTGATGAAGCCGGTTGATGTTGGATTTTAACAACAACTGAAAGATAACACTTATTTCACGTTTCTTCTGTTATTGATATAATACGCAAATAGTAATAATTCATGATTTATATATTTAGTAGAACGATAACAAAAAACGACCTCCTCAGTTTTCATATGAGAACCGAGAACATTTCGTTTCTGCGCATTCGCCATATTTCCCAATCATTCCTCCAAAGAGCACACGACAATAAACATAATATCCAGTTCTTCAGCTATGTATGTTTATGGATAGCCAATGTATATGAAAAAAAGAAATAATAATTGTCAAATTTTTAATGAGTCCGATTTTAATGAAATTTGGAATGGCTCAATAAATCTTTCTAAAAAAGTCAAATATAAAATTTCATGACGATCCGGCCACTGGTAGTTCAGTTATTACATGCAGACAGATGATCAAGTTCCTTTACTCATAAAAATGCGAATGCACATTTGTTTTACAGGTCTGTTATGCATTCTTGATATCTCAGGTGTAACAGTGATTAAAAATAAAAAGTTACCATTTTCTTTAGGACTTGCATTATTTATTTATTTTACTCTCAGCAGTTTCACATTTTATGATAATTAGTTATAATTCCTTTTATAGATATCACATATTTTAATATGTCACAATTTAGTAATTGGAGTATTATCGGTACGTAATACTTTTAATCAAAATTTGTGAAAAAAATTCGGATTATATATGAAAAATACGTACAACTAGACAAGATCCAACAGGAAATTTATTTTTCCAAAGTGACTTACATCGAGAGGAAATACTACTTGTAGTATTTATACATATTGAAATAGGTATAAGCCAATAATATTCGAGGGCACATTTGTTGTAGAAGACATTGCGGTTTCCATTATATGAACAAGATAAAAGGATTCTATAAATTTCACCGAAACGGGCAATTTATTCTATTACTTCAATGCTGTTTAAAAGATTAATGACCCGTTGAATTAATTACAAGGATAGCCCTCCTGGAGTAATATAATCCTTCCCTCAGCGGGACTCAATATTTAAGAGAAAGACGATGATGCCATGAAGACATGGTGCTGTCTACAAGAAGAAAGATGCACGAAGAACGGCGATTAAAAAAAATATATTGCCGTGCTTCTGAGAGGGGTAATGTAGCTGGGGAAAGAAAAAGTTGTTGAGAGTAGTAGAAGTGACACTTTTTTATATACACGAGAATTTTTTTAAAGTGTAAGTGATTGGTAACTTACAAAGAAATGGCAAAGAATAATCTTTTCCGTGAGATATAAAAAAGGTCAGTGACGAGAGAAAGTTAACAGCGATCCCACGTATGGGAAAGACAGTTAAGTGTCTGGCATTCTACGACTATGTTATAAATCAAGGGACTTTTTTTCTTGACTTTTGCCGCAGATTACTATAAAGAAAGTTTTTGTACAGTACCTCACGACCGTACAAGTGTCCACTTCTGCTACTTCTTTCCCCAGATTCCACTTCAAGAATTCATTTCCCAAGTGACAGAAGCAAAACCAAATGCTTAGATAGCAGTTCTGGATGAAAAAAGAACCCTTTCAAAGACCTTTTTTTATGAATTTGTTTTGTTAAGTTAAATTGCAATTATTTTACAGGGTCCCTTTTTTGGCACAATGCATTCTATGGGACACTAAATAATATTAATAAAAAGGGTCACTCAATACCATAGATTCCAGAGGTAGTAAACTTTATTTCTTAAGCACCAGCCATTAAGATAAAATTCGGTGATAGCAGATTTACGTTAAATTCTTTATAGAGAAAAGAAAAATCATTAAAACGATGACAACTTTGTTAATTTTTAATAATAAAGAATTTATCAGTGGTTGAGGCCGACCGGGCTACCCGGCTACTCGGGTGGGTAAAGTGTCTGCCTGACAACCCAAAGATCACGGGTTCGAATCTCGCCTCGGGCTTGGATATCACGATGGTGCTGCACTATCCGGTTGGATTACACAAAGGAAGCAGGAAAAAACTGGTTCTTTCGGGTATTGATCACACAATACGATAAAAAGAAGGGGGAGAGAGAGATAAATAAATAAGAGACACACAAAAAGAATACATATATACTTTTTTTTTATCAGAATTTCGAATATGACGTAGAAGCATGGTTAATAGTGGGGAGGGGGATGGTACACGCGTTTCAATTTACCGTGACTGCTAATTATAGTAATGTTCTTGTATTTGCTATTTTTTAAAACTTCTCTTGAACTTAGGTAGCCATTCCGGAGTATAAACAGAAAATTTGTTATTTTTATTTATTTAAATTTTAAATAACCAGAAAGCAGCGTAGCCATACCATCTGTTGACGAAGAAGAGTTATATGTTTCTCAGGAAGAAAAATTTCTTCCTAATAGAAAATTTCACCTAATAAATTTCTGTAATTAAAGTTCACCTGCTCCAAACCATGTAAAAAATTGAAATTTAATTATATGAACTAAGTGGGGAAGCATGAAATATAAAATGATCATTTTGAGGTATCGACTCCAAAAAAGAAAAGAGAAAGTTACACAAAAATTAATCAATTACATTTTATCAGGGCTGAAGCACTTGATGAACGCTACTAGTTCTACCTGAAAGCATGGTGGTTTTGCTGCATGCCACTCGTTTGGGGAGATTTGGGTTCGAATTTTATAGGAAATTGGAAATTTTCTTAATGGTCTCTTCAATTGGAGCTGTAATTAGCTCATCTCACGCAAAGGGAGTAGAGTTCTTTCACCAGTTCTTCTGGGTTTTTTCAGGCCTAGTAGTACACTAGTGCACTTTTTGTCGTAGCTGAGAATATTCTGGAAAAACGTCCTCTTGGGTAGCATAGTGTTTTTTTTTTTTTTTTTTTTTTTTTTTTTTGCACCTCTCTCTCTCAGAAACTCGTGTTTTTCGTCCAGCAAAACAGGCGAATTGACCAGAGAACACACGCAATTTATGAATAAAATATACATTTGTGGAAGAAGTTGTTCGCGAATAACCCTAATATGAAAACAAATATTCTGGAAAAACGGCGGTTTTTCCATCTCATAAGATTTACATTGTTTGTAGACTTGATAAATATCGCCATGTCTCGAGGTCACTTCCAGATTGGAGTTAGGTGAAGGAAACCATGCAATAGCCTGGAGTTGCACTTCCTAAACAGAATAGATAGTCTTACAAAACCACGGGTTTTGTAAGACTATCTTGTGTATGACGTTTCGTTTGTAATTCTTTTCTATGGAAAACACATTTGAAGGATCTCTTGGATATAGGGCAGAAACCAAGCCGATCGCTTCAACCACTGGGATTTGACTTAGGTCTGGATGGATCTAAGCTGAGGAAGAGGAAGATTGAGGATCCTTCAGGAACAAAATGCTCAGAAGTCAAAGTCTCATCTTATTCTACACATCATCATTTTAATTGAAAAGACGTGTCTCTCTTTTCGTGTATAATAGCGAAAATAGGTTTAATTAAGAACTTTGGTAATGTGTGTGGGTCTCAACATAAGCATAATCATTCTAATATAGCTAATATAGTAATTAATCATCGTGTAATGATTCTGAATTTTCATGTGACAAATTTTAGGAGCAAGTATTCTCCTATATAAATCCGTTTCGTATTCGTATTATCTGTGGACATCCAGACCAGCATATAAAATTGTGGAAGTAAATAAAAGCTTCCCATAGAACAGACTTTCAACGCTAGTTCATATTGACTCAACTGCTTCCCACTGCAGTTGTTGCAAATTGTTGTTGAATGGATCTCCACTCCGAATAACTCATTCCACCTCATCCAAAAGGTGCTAAATTGGATTGAGATTTTGTGACTGGGGAGGCCATCACAGTATGCAATTTACTTTCATGCTTCTGGAATAATTCTGTAAAATTCTGGCTTTGCGACATGACGCATTGGAAGAATCCATTCGCAAATGGATACACTGCGGTCATGAAGGTATACGCCTGGGCAGAAACAACTTTCAGATAACCTGTGGAATTCATACGTTGCTCCATTACACCTCCAAGATCAGCCTACATTGTTGATACCTGATTAGATGGATGCATAAATTAATGCCGTTTTCTCCATATTCTCTTCCTTCAGCGTGAAACAGCAGGAACTGGTTCCGTAAAATTGGGCGATGTTTTTCTGATCCTACACTATATGGTGTTGGTATTGCTGAGCCCTTGGTAACTGTAGCTTCTTGTTTTCTATGACAGTGGTGGAACCCCGGTTTGGCCTTCAGCTACGATATCCCATCTGCGACAAGGTACAACGAAACGAGTAGTGCATTCTGAAAGCACTATGGTTACCACTGTTGTAGTGGGTTGTTATTGGCTCACCGTAGCGTTTCTGTTATTCTGGACAAGTCTTCGCTGCCTTCATTGGCCTCTAGCAGCAACGAGCTGTTTTTACTAATTACAGGATCGCTGTTAGCTAGATGTTATTTGGATAACCCTTCTAACCCTAATAGGGTTGAAGTTTCCGAGGTACTCATATCGGCGCATCTGAGCCAACTTTCATGACGTGTACAAAGTTACCTAAATTTTTCGTCTTGTCCATTCTAAATTATGCACATACAAAATCTCTATGTATCTGTTCTCACAGGTTGCACGGTGGTGCAAAGACAGGCATTCGAGTCCTGTCAATGAAATTTTAAGGAACCTTTATGCGCTTTTTAATTCCGTGGCTGAGTCAATCGGTCTCGGGACAGATATCAAGTTTTGTTGAATGAAAAACCTGGATATTCGGATTTTTCATTCAGCAATACAGGACTAGAAAACAACCAAAATAGACTTGAATCGATGAGGTTATTCTTGGGTAAGATTAAATGATAAAAAAATAAATAGATAAATAAACACTACATACCTGTCTATCTGGTTTTATGATGAATATTACAAACACATAATGTTGTTATGGCAGGGTCGCTCCTTTAATGACAATGAGTCGTATACTTAATAAAGTGACCACTTAGTATATCTGCATTAGTTGCCATTTCCCTCATAAGCCGACTGCAAATATTTGTGTGAGAGATGTTGTGTACAAGTCTCATTGTATTAGGTAGAGGAACACACAGATTATTAAATCTTGTTTCTAGTTTTGGAAAATAAGATAACTAAAATAAATATCAATTTATATACTGGACAGCAGAGGCCAGAACATTTTACAACTTCATCGTTGGTGTTATATTGCAGCCCAAATAACAGAGCAGCAACTAACGACAGCACTTTTTTTAGAGCACTGTACAGGTTCGATCTCATAATGTGTGAATTTGGGACCGCTCACGTTATCCTAGGACTACAGCCAGCCCAATAGAAACGATACCTATAAAATCATAAAAACAAGAGCATGATAACAAAGCTTAATCTCACTCGTATGATTTTCTCTGGATGCAAAATTTCGGGATTGTCATAAGATTTGGAATATGACGAGCGCTGTGGACGTTGAGGGTACGTTTCAAAAGACAGAAAAGGTCGAGAGACACAATATATTATTTTCAAAATCAAAAACCAAAGTGATTTTGATCACTTCCTTCAATAGAGAGAGAATAATTTTCATGGTGTTTGTATCACCATGTGTTGATTAAGGGACGCTATGTTGCACATAGCGTCCCTTAATCAATATAGTAGTTCAGCAGAGTATTTCAATATAATTTTCGAAAGAATTTAAGGAATACTTCGTTTTTAACCTTTGGTTCAAACAGAATTCAATTGAGAAAGCCTTCAGTTTCGAATGCAATACCTGCTGCACTACAAGAGACCGCATTCTGCACTTATTACCAAAGAGTTTTTGGAAAGCATGGAATCATAATGTTAAACCACCATTTATTTTTCTGAATAATCTCCTACAGATTATTTCATGTCCTCCAAAAGCTAATGCACGCTTAAAGGACGACGATTTGACTCTGTAGAGGAGGTTAGGTTTAGTTTGTGTTAAATGCCAAAGAAACTAAGGGTATGAGGTGTCAATATTTATAACCTGTAAGTTGTGTGATTTATTCTGTGGTTGATTTGTCTGTTTGCTGAAAAACCCTAGTTTAAGGGAGAAAAAAAGTTCCATGATTGATTCTGTGGTTGATCTGTTTGTTTGCTGAAAAACCCTAGTTTAAGGGAGGAAAAAGTTTCGTGATTGATTCTGAGGTTGATATGTCTGTTCGCTAAAAACCCCTAGTTTAAGGGAGGAAAAACCGCGAATCTGCTCCTGACCGCCATAAACTGACCACGATTATCCATATGTTGTGTGGAGAATGGTGATTATATCCACTTTCTACCCAATAGAGCAGGGAGAGAACATTAAAAGAATGGCCAGACTCATCTGTCCATGTGACTGATGCTTCTGGGCAGCCAAGAGGCCAGAACACACACAGAATACACACAAACATACACCAACATATTTCTGGCCCTTTTACAGTTGATTCTGTTCTTCACAGAGACACGAAGCGGAGTTGAACAGGCGTTCTAGGTGCCGCCCTATACATATACACAAGTCCATATGTCAGTTTATACACTCCGTGGCTGAGTTAATAGGTCTCAGGCGTAGATAGCAAGGTTCCCCCCCCCCCAGAAACTTGGGGTTTTCGCCCAGAAAAACAGGTAAATCGACCAGAGAACACACGCAATTTACAGACACATTACATTAATGGGTAATAAGGGACTTCGCCGCCTAGTACCATTAATGTAATGCTTGCTTCTTTTGATAAAATACACAGCTATGAATACATAAATATTATCCCCAAGGGCGCACATCTGGTGAGTATGGTCTTGGCACACCCAGGGTCCTAAGCTGGATATCATCACTCTTCTCTTTCTTGATGATTCCCTTCTCTCTCTCTCTCTCTCTCTCTCTCTCTCTCTCTCTCTCTCTCTCTCTCTCTCTCTTAGGGTAACTCGGAAATTTATTTTAGCTGGTGCAGCATAAGTCTCAGACTTCCTTGCACTATATGACTAGTAATAATAATAATAATAATACGTTACATATGGAAATCAAGAATGGTACCGTGTAGTCATGCTAGAGAGGCAAACCGCGTGCATGAGGGTTATCTAACATGGTCACCTAAAAGAGAAGCTTGTTTTACCACAGTAAAAGCTTCTATTACGTATTTTAGTATTTGTTACGTACACGTAATCCGGATCCCACTTCTCCCATTGGCTGAATAAATATCACTAGGAGGAAAATTATTTTAATGTATAGAAAGATATGATAATAGAGAGCTGTTAAGTGCTCGATAATTCCTATATTCAATTATATTATTAAAACAACAGGGATTATCTTTATTTTTTATATAGGATGCTTCTTTTCCAACCAACTCTCCTGGTCCAACGCGCTAACAATTCATTGTGAAGGCGATATAAATTTTTCAAAAAATGTGAGACAGCTTCCTCACTGTCAGAACAGTAGTGTTCAGACCCCCTCGTTCTCAATATTGAGCGCTCAACCCAACTTCTGTGTTCGAACACCATACCGCTGCCAGCAGGGAAACCATTACGTAGATTGACAGGCCCCGAGTGCCAAGCGATCTTTCTAGTGCGATTATCTAGCGTTTTTCCTAGGGCGAGTACTAGTGCTTTCTTAAACCCTCCACTACTCGCAACGTCACTGCTTTCCTCGGCGAGCAACGTCACGCTAGAACGTTACTGCTAACCCCGCTTGCAATGTTACTGCTATCTCTAGCAACGTACTGCTCTCCTGTTCTTCTGCTCGTTTGGTCACTGGTTGGCACCGCTCCTGCCTCCACGTGGCGGGTTCGGTAACCTGGGAGAAGAATCACCCTCTCCAGGGGCTAAAAGGAGCAAGCATGGATTTGAATAATTTTCCACCATTAGAGCCTTCAAGCTCAAGATCGGAAATGTCTGATGTCAATGACATTAATCAACCGAAAAGAAATGGCAGTGCAATTAGATGCCAAACTTTCTGGTGATACACATTCTCTCCAATCAGCCTGTAGGCAAGTTATCACCATTTTTTATCCAGAGATATTTGGAATCCATTGCCAGAACACCAAAAATGAAGACGATGCTGTTTCTATTAGGAGACCTCCTGATAGAAACAGCATCGTCCATTCTGAGTGGCTGCTGAAAACAACAACTTTTGGTGGGCTGCCAGTATCTGTCACCCCTCACAATACCTTAAATTCGTCCAAAGGTGTCATCATAGAATGGGATCTAATTACAGTGTCTGAAGAAGAATTAGTTAAAGAATTGAGCAATCAAAAGATAATCAGCGCCAAACATATAATGACTAAGAAAGATGCAAATCTTGTTCCAACTCGATCCATAATCTTAACTTTCAGCACCCCAGAATTGTCATCATCAGTAAAAGCTGGCTATTTAAATTGCAGAATTCGGCCTTATATCCCTAATGGCATTCGTTGCTTTAAATTCCAGAAATATGGACACTCCCAGCAGGCATGAAGAGGTGATGCCATATGTCCTATATGTAGTTCCAAGGAGCATACTCAAGCAGATTGTACAGCCTCTACTCCCGTTTGATCGAACTGTAAAGAAAGTCATCCAGCCTTTTCAAAATCATGTGAAATGTGGAAAACAGGAAAGAAAATACAAAAATATAAAACAGAACATAAAGTGACATACCATGAGGCATGCAGACAAGTTATGTTGACAATGCCCAGCCGTTCTTATGCATCTCACACTAGAAGCTCTCACTCAACAGCAGATCAAACTGACATATCGATACCACCCAGCACATCTATAGCTAACAGGGTTAAAACTGCATTAGCAAACTCTGGAAAAACACACCTCAAGCTAAAACCAGTGAAGCGACCAACACTCCAATTAGCATCCCGACCGATAATGCGAAGGTTTTGCTTGACAGTGAACAATTGAAAACCACTAAAGAAAGCAAAACAACTGAATCGCCCACCAACAGCATGGAAGTCGATGTTCATTCAGAAATTGAGGAACCCATACTTGAACTCCATGCGAATGACACAAAGGTTATTGGACGCCCCACCTTCTCAAAAGAGGACCCGAAAAAATGCTCCTCATTCAAAAAACAGTCAGATGAATCATCATCAACAAAACCCAAATGATGCACACCATTTTACAATGGAATTGCAGAGGCTTTTGTTGCAACACAGACGATATAAAAGATCTAATTAACCGGTTTTCTCCAGTTGCCCTATGTCTCCGGGAATTACATAACCTTACAAATTTCCCCTTCGATAAAGAACTACTGCATTCATCGAAGAGGTCGTAATACAGCTGCCCATGGCGGTGTGACAATCCTCCTAAATTCAAAGATCCCAACTAAACATATCCCTCTTCAGAGTGAATTAGAAGCTGTTGCTGTTCGTATAACTCTTCATATTGTCATAACGCTTGTCTCAATATACTAACCGCCAAACCATGCTTACTCTTTAAAAGACCTGGAAGATCTCATCATACAGATTTCTCCACCTTTCTGTATATTAAGAGATTTTAATGGACATCACCTCTTATGGGGCGCTCCTAAATTAGATAAACGGGGTAGACTCATTGAAAGACTTCTAGAGGCCCAAAACCTCACCATACTAAATAGTGGTGCATACACACTCACATACAACTCCCAAATGGACACACCTCAGCAATCGATCTCTCAGTTAGTTTTCCAGTACCGGTCCCGACTATAGAGTGGTACGTACTAAAAGATCTCATGGGTAGTGACCACTTCCCAATTGTTTGTAACCTGCTGACTACAATACCACCATTAGACCAATTCTGCGAGAACTGGAAATTCTCTAAAGCCAAATTTCAGTCAGAAATCAGTCTGGACAAATTACAACCCATAGATAAAGTTACTGATTATATCACATCCTGTCTTTTGGTTGCCGCTAAATACTCAATTCCATTATCAAATCCCCCGACCAGACGGCACTTCAACTACTGGTGGAATTAAGAATGCACAAAAGAGAAGAAGGAAAAGAAACAAAGCATTTAATTTATTCCATCTATCTCCAACTATACCCAATCTAATTAACTATAAGAAACTAAGGGCGAAAGCGCGTTTCATTCAAAGGAAAGCCAAGAAAGATTAATGAACTCAGTTCGCATCTACTATCAATAGAAACACCGACTCTCGATTAATATGGAAAACAATTAGGCAGCTTTCTGGGAAGTTTCCAACCATCCCTTCCCCAATTCTTACTTACAATGGGCAAGAATTCTCTTCTCCTCTAGATATTGCAAATTCCTTGGCCAAAACCTTTGCCCAAGTCTCAACTGCTTCAAACTACACTCCAGAATTCCAAAAGATTAAGACCACCACTGAACAGAGATCCATGAACTTTCGAACCTCACAATCACTTCCATACAATGAGCTTCAATATTGCGAACTTTTACAGGCCATTAAAACAACACGGACAGTCCCGCTGGGCCAGATGGCATATATTATGTCATGCTGCAGCATCTCGATGAAAAAAGCTTACAAATGCTGCTACTCTTTTTTAATCGGACCTTCCTGGAAAATATTTTTCCAACCTCCTGGCACCATGCTAGAGTTTTAGCCTTTTTGAAGCCCTGGAAAAGATCCCTCCAATCCTTATAGTTAGAGGCCAATCTCTTTGTCAAGTTGCCTTGGTTAAATTCTCGAAAAAATTATCTACAGTCGACTCATTTCGATCATTGAAACTCAACATCTACTGAGTAATTGTCAACATGGCTTTCGCCAAAACAGGTCATCCTTAGATCTGATGATCAAGGCTGAATCCGCAATGCCTTTGTAAGAAACGAACACCTTGTTATGGTCTCCATAGATATAGAAAAGGCATTTGATACCACCTGGCGGTATGGCATTCTCAGTGACCTTCATACTCTTGGTCTACGTGGCAACCTGCCCATGTTTATTAAGAACTTTCTCCAAAGTCGCACTTTCCAGGTTCGATATCAAAACTCCCTTTCTACTATCTTCTCGCAGGAAGGAGTTCCACAAGGGTCAGTACTGAATGCAACCCTATTTGCCCTTAGAATGGATTCCATTACAGAAGAACTCCCTAATACTGTGCAGGCATATCTTTACGCTGACGATCTCTCTATTTCTTGCCATTCTTCGAACATGAGATCTATCGAATGGCAACTACAGGTGACCCTCAATAAAGTGCAAAATGGGCTGAGCTAAATGGATATCGTCTTTCCGATCAGAAAACTGTTGCGATCCACTTCTGCAATCAGCGCAAATTGCATACAGACCTTGAACTTCGGATATCAAACTGCACCATTCCGATTACCGATAATATCAGATTCCTGGGATTGATACTTGAAAGCAAGTTAAACTTTTTTGAGCACATTAAATCAATACGCACTATCTGTTTGAAAAAGCTGAACATGCTAAGAGCTTTATCTGCCCTGTCTTGGGGAGCAGATCGTACAACTTTGCTGTTCTTATATAGAGCACTGATTAGATCCCGGTTGGATTATGGTGCTACAGTTTATGATTCTGCACGAAGGAGTGTATTGCGTTGGCTGGATCCTATACAACACAATGCACTGCGGATTTCTCTTGGCGCTTATAGAACATCTCCAACCTATAGTCTATACATGGAAGCTCATGAGTCCCTTCTGTACCTCCGCAGAAGAATGTTATTACTTAAATATGCAGCCAAAATACAAAGTTGCTCTCAGCATCATATTCAGCCATATCTTTTTAATCCACCATTTCACAATCCCTATAGAAATAAACCAAGTAAAATACGACCAGCAGGCCTACGGCTCCTTGAAATAACACAAAATTGGAATGTTCCTCTCTACAATAGGCAACAGGTAAAAAATTACTCTCCTCCACCATGGACCACCTGTCCTCTACTGAAATGTGACACATATTTTCTGCAATGGCGAAAGAACTGTCTGACTCTAAATTTGCAATAATTCCATACTAGCCATATTCAAAACTATGCTGACTTCCTACCGATATATATGGATGGTTCCAAATCTCACTCAACTGTTGAAGCAGCAGCAATGTTTCCCCTTTGCTATCATATCAGCTTCTCTTCCACCTGAGTACAGCAGCTTTTCAGCTCTAGAAAATTTGACTCTTCACCCATATGCAAAATATTTAGTTTACACAGACTCTCTCAGCTCAATTAGAGCAATGCAGAAACCCTTTCATAAGGATCACCCTGTTATAAATAAGATCAGGAGTTTGCTGTTGAAAATTGAAGACCACCAACAACTAGTGAAATTTTGTTCGATTCCAGCATTCAGGCATTAAAAGGAATGAACTGGCTATTTCTGCTAAAAACCCATCAACTTTAGACTTAACCTCTGTCTTCATTCCAGTTTCTGATTATAATATCATAATTCAAGCAGCATACCATGCACAGTGGACAGAGCTATGGCATAAACAAACAAATAATAGACTCTTCCAATTGAAACAAGATCCAAAATTTTGGCACTCGAGCATTCAGACAGTTCGACGAGAAGAAGTAGTACTCGCACGGATTAGAATAGGACATACTCATCTGACTCACCTCCATCTACTTACAGGCGATGATCCTCCTCAGTGTTCACACTGCACGGAACATCTAAAAGTCAAACCTATTTTGATTGACTGTGCACATTATCAACAACATCGAACTTCAGTATTTCTTTCTCTGGCTAACCTCCGAGAATCGATCACATTAAACCATATCATTGGAGAGAAGGCAAATATTAGTGAACTTTATCGTTTTTTGAAAGAAATTGGAATTTATGAACGAATATAAATAGTTTCTGAACTGAAAAGGAATTGAGCTGGCTTAATATTAATTATCATTTATAACATTCCTACGAATAGGCGTACTATAGCCACAGTGCACCATTAATAACACACACACACACACACACACACACACACACACACACACACACACACACACACACACACACACACACACACACACACACGTAGATTGACATTAAAATTAAATTTTGAAGGTCTAAAAAGCTTAATAAATATGAAGCGATTCTTCTCTTCGTTCCTGTAGATTGACATTAAACTTAAAATTTAAGGATCTAAAAAGCTTAATGAATAAGGGGCAATTATTCTCTTAATTCCTTAAGTCGGACCAGAACTTTTCGAAGTGTCTTCCAAAAGTTCTGGTCCGGAATGAAGTAATTTATAATATTCATAAAGATGATAAGATAGAAGATATCTTGGATGATTTGTTTCATTAAAATTTGAAAGATCACAAATACACTCCTGAAGAAGTTAAGGCACAGATTAAGCAAAGATTTTCAACTCAACCTAAGCCTAATAAACAAATATAAATTGAATGCCTAAGGTATCGAGCGCCATTCGCAAAATCCTTTTATCAATCGATAGAGTTTATTTGGGATTGGCGTCCTACACAGTTAAGGATTATATAATAGTCCCTACATATTTTTAATGTTTGGGCTATGACCATTCAGCTTATGTATGCAGGAATTACAAACATGTGGTCATGGTTCTGCTGGTTATGCATACACTGACTGCCAAAACAAAGACAAGCCATCAGAGTGCCAGAGCTGTAAAAGGAGGAAAAGAAATTGTTCACACTCTTTCAAGGATGCTAATTGTACTGAGTATTTGATTTGAAGGCCATGGAGTTGGTAAGATCCAAAACAGTTTAAGAATAACATGCCATCAACTAGCATAAATTCAAGAAGTACAAAACAACTGGAAATCAAATTTCTTCAATTAATTTGTCAGCGTGCTATAGCTGTCATGAATGACCTTACTACAATTGCGCTGGAACACTCCATTGAGAATTTTGCTTTGCAAGAGCCTTATTCATTTAAGGAGTTAAGGGCTTGCCAATGCTTTTTAGAGTTATACAATCTGACCCTGTGAACGTTCGTACAGGAGGAAATGCCAAAGGAACAATCTGAGCAGCGATTTCTATAGCAGATTCGTTGCTCACAGTCACCAGAATTCAAGTTTGTGTAGAAGGATGGTTTGGACAGATTTACCTAATATCGCTCTATTGCCAATGTTCACAATATCAGGAAAGGACCCAATACAACCTTACGTTGACTGTCTTGATACCATGTAGCCCAGTGGTCAGGAGCGAGAGTGCATAGCACGCGTTCCTTGAGTGAACCGGGGTTCAAGCCTGTGACTACTAAATACGATAAATATTTGCACTGTATTGACGATTTATTGTAAACTCTACTGACTTGGTTGTCGTGCTGGAGTATAAACAGAAATTTATCTTGCCAGTTGTCAAAGATAAAAATGTAATCCTCATGATGGATACTAACGCCGATTCCACTTTATGGAATCGGCGTTAGTAGCCCACAAATGGCGAATAGCCCACAAACCAATGATAAGTGGGAGCTGATGGAGGAATTAATCTTCTTTTTTTCGGGTTTTTTTTTTATTATAAATTCTATGGGACATCCTCCAATGTGTTACTCCTCGGACAGTCACATTTATCATGTTACTCGCTCTCTCGACTCCAAAATCAGAGATTGGCAGGTGCGGGTTAGTTGGGCAAATAGCGATCACAATGTTATTACTTTCTCCTTGGGTGATGATGTCACTCGCTCCAGATCGGAAGCCACTGACATATCTCGATTCCAAACTAAATCTGTTAAGTGGCAGATTTTTGATAACTTCCTGAAGGAATCCTTCACGTTAGAACAGTTGAATACCTTAACATCTCTTCCCCTGATTGAACAGGTGAATTTTGTACAGGATAGAATTCTTCAGGCGTGTGAAGAATCAATGAGTTTTCGTAAACGTAAACCATACCATGTTCTGTGGTGGTCGCCCATATTATCAAATTTAAAATGGCTTACCAGACGGACGAGGAGGGAGTATCAAAGGGAGAAAAGGAATCGCTCTCAATCCACTTTGGAAATACTAGTATTACAGAATCAGTACAAACAAGCTAGAAGAAAGAACCATTAAGAAATTTACAAGCATAAAAAGGCCTTGTCGGAGAGGATGGTTAGCTCTCAGGTAAATAATGATCCCTGGAGGCGGGTATATAAGCTTCTCAACGGTAAAATTCCACCTGGAGAATTTGCCTCGGTAAAAGCTGTTGATAACTAGGACAAATTATTCACTAAGATGATGAGTCAGGTATGACTTCAAGAACAAAAACTCTACTTATGCTGGTCATTTGGACGAGACTCCCTTTACCTATGAAGAAGTTGATTATGCCATATAATCAATGCATCCCAGTAAGTGCCCCGGTTTTGATTGTACAGAACTGGACGTTGTGAAAGGAGTGTGGATATTGTTTCTACCGCTATACTTACCTTGTTCAATTCGTGCCTTCATTATGGCGTGTTTCCAAAAGTGTGGAAAGCAGCTGTTCTTAAACTTCTCCTTAAGGACTCGAAGAAACCATCAGATGATCAATCTTCATATTGGCCCGTTGCCCTTTTCCTGGTAATGGGTAAGGCTCTTGAGAAAGTAATAGCCAGTCGTCTTATTACTGTTTACTCTGCTAAAGGAGTGTCTGCCTAGGATCAATATGGCTTTACCAGAGGACGAGGAACTGAGGATGCCATAGCCCGACTTCTTACTATACAGGCAAAGACCAACACCAAATATTTAATTGGCCTCTTTATGGACTTCAAAGGGGCCTGTGACACCCTACGGTGGCAGTGTCCTGTAGAGGTTCTGGGAGGCCCAAATATCTACACCGATCTATGATCGTTTCACTAGTTACTTTTCTGAGCGTTCCATAATTGTCAGGTCTGGCACACAGGAAGTTTCAAAACACGTAACCAGAGGGTGTCCACAAGGTCAATTCTTGGCCCCTTTTGTTGGAATTTGGTATTCGACTATTGGTTGGTTAAGATATTTCATACCACACAGAAATGATTGCATACCGGACGATCTGGCAATACTTGTCCGTGGAGATTCCGGGTAGAGCTTGGAGGAAACTGCCGATGTAGTGTTACAGGCCAACTGATCTCGGATCTACAAACTTCAAGTATTAACGTCTAAAATGTCGCAGATGCTATTAAAAAGCAAATTGGATTGAGATCTTCCTCCATTACAGAGACGGAGAGAACAATAAAATACAGAGAACAATCAATTAAATATACCTCTCCGACCAAATATTTGGATATTTATCTAGATGACTATTTTAGCTTCTTGCCACATGTTAGATACATCAAGGAAAAATGTAAGACATTTCTAAGCATGTTGAGACAGGTTACGAGGCAAGGAAAAATGTAAGACGTTTCTAAGCAGGTTGAGACAAGTTACGAGGCAAGAATGGAGACTGAAAGGATATACTTTAAGATTGTATTATAACTGCATCTTTTTGCCCATTGTAGTACAGTATATGGCGCAGGAGCTTGGGGCAATAGAGCCAATAAATCGGCAGTGATAAAGCAATTGTTACAAGCATGGAGGGTTGCCCTCATGATAACGTCCTGGGCTTGTAGGGCCACATCTACCTTGGCCCTACAGGTTCTGCTCAAGAAACTTCATATAGAATATGAGATTCAATATAGATTCTTCAAGTACCGTCTAAAGAAGAATATTCCAGTTGCATTGGATCAGCTTTATTTAGCCCTTCCTGTGGCATCTGTGAAAAGGAGACTTAGACTTAATTTTTTCCAGAAGTGGCAAAGAGACTAGTCGGTTTCAGACCTAGGAAGTGTTATAAAAGAATTCATGCAAAAAGTGGAGAAATAAAGAAAAAGGAACTGCTCTGGTTTTTTCCTGGTTTGTATGGAATTTTTCTTTTAACGGGTCATGGGAGAATTAATGATAAGCATTTCAAATTGGGCGTTTCTCCAACTACGCTATGCCTGTTAAGGTATTGAATTTGTGACGTGTGCATTCAAGAGAAGAGAATAACTTAGGTCTTTTATCCCTGGCTAAACCTTGATTTTTTTTTCGATTTTCTATTTTGAGATATTCGTACTTATATTGTGACAAGATACTTACATTTTTGGCATGTTTTGCTTTACTGGACTTTCACCCGAACTGGACTTGACTCCCTTCAGAACTTCTATTGTGATAACTTCTATTACGACAGAATGGTTAGAACGGCTTAGGTGACAGGATATATAAATTACTGGACATATTTTTCTGATGGGACTCTCGCTTGAATTGGACTTTGATGACTTTGGGTTATTACGTTGATATACTTAAATAGTGACTGGACTTATACATGTATAGTGACAGGACCTATATTGTAACAGCTATATGGTGACAAGACACAAACATTTTAGACGTCTTGCTTGACTGGACTTTGACTTGACTTGACTTAACTGACTTTAGAACTTCTATTGTGATAGAATGGACAGAACTAAAATGCGGACAGGATATACCAGGTGGTTATAAAATAAGCTTCCCTATTCAGGAAACCCTAGTGTCAAAAAGGTTAGAGTTAGCGCTGCGAAAATCGATGTGTATGTCATTTAGGGTATGGGAAAGCGATTTGTAGAAGAAAAAAAATTAGTTCCCCACCAGGGAAAACGGCGCTGCACATAAGTTGTAATTTTCTTCAAGACACGCTGCTTACGCAAATGACATCCTATTAGATAAAAGCAGAAAGGCCAACGCCACCTTCAATTACCATTATGGCTCTTACAAAAAAGGAACTTGCTCTTTTTTACTAAAAGAGCACGTAAAAGAGAACTTTCTACCAGAATATGTAGTAAAGCTAATGCAGCACTACGCGTATATTGGAAACTTAAAGGTTTGCGTAAAGGACCTTTGACGTCAGTAGGGCTTCGAAAACTAATAAAGAAATTTGAAGCGACCGGGGAGTTAGATGTAAATGTCATATCGATCTTCAGCTTCGTTGTTTCGTAGTATGCTTGCATGATGTACGTATTCATTTCGATGCACCACTTCACGCGTTCGCGTTTTCTCCCTTCCTGGGTGGTCACTAGCGCCGTTGCGCTGGAAGCACTTCCAGTTGGTGGGGCTGGATGGTTTTGCCCTTCTCTTGTGGTAGCCATATGGGGGACAGCGCCACTCGCTCCACTATTGTTAATTATTATTTATTAATTATTATTATTATTATATATTTTTTCTCCTAAAAAAACCCGGTTAATAAGTTAGCATTATATCACTGTCCACTTACAATTTATATATATCATTGTCTCATTATATTGTTATTTCTTACATTCAAAGCATAATTTACAATTTGAAAAGAAATTAAGGTACATCAGATATTTAAGAATGTTCACATAAAACATAAGCATAGCTGAAGTGCCCGTGCGGAAATACACTGATGAGCCAAAACATTATGACCAGTGAGTCGTTATGTAAATCTAAGCAACTGCAGGTGAATTACGGCGCGTGGGCGGGTCGGGACACGGTATAAAAAACACCTTATACTGAGCTCCGTTAATCAGTGTAACTCTTGTTCTTCAGATGGGAGAGTCAACGGACTTAAGGGAGTTTAACAAAGGCCAAATTTTAGTGGCCAGATGACTGGGTCAGAGCATATCCGAAACGGCATGGCTGGTGGGATGCTGATGATCACAACACCCAGTGCGCATGTCGAATAAACGTGTCGAATCCTGCTGGAAATGGGGCTATGTAGTCGCAGGCCTCTCCGAGTGCCCATGCTAACAACGGTTCATCGGCGACAGCGCCTACAATGGGCACGGGAGCATCGAAACTGGACCTTGAGTGATTGGAAGAGGGTAATCTGGTCTGATGAATCACGTTTCCTGTTGTACCATGTGGACGTTCTGCACAGTGGTATCGTCACCGTCCTTCCCACACTGGATGGAAATGGCCCAGGTTCGAATCTCGTCGATGACGCCAGGAACTTTAATGGGCTTTTTTTCACTCTGTGGCTGAGTTAGTCGGTCTCAGGTGTAGATAGCAAGGTTTTCCCCCAGAAACTGGGGTGTTTTCGTCCAACAAAACAGGCAAATCGACAAGAGAACACACGCAATTTACAGACAAAATAAATATGCCGGTAGATGTAATCATTTACGGGAGACCCTAATATCATAATTTTTTTGCACCATGTGGAGGGCCGGTACATGTGCGTCGTTTTCTTGGGTAAGTGATAGCGTATGGATGCACCGTTGGACGAAAACAAGCCGGTTGCGGTCGTGCTTTGGGTGATGTTCTGCTGGGATACCCTGGATCCAGGCATCCATATGCCGGGCACTCTGACATCTATCACCTTCCTAAGCATCATTGCTGACCGGGTACACCCTTTCATGGCAACGGTTTTCCCCTCTGGCAGTGTCGTCTTTCATCAAAATAATACGCCATGCCACACTGCCCGGATTGTTCGAGACTGGTTCGCGGAATATGAGGAAGACTTCCAGGTATTGCCCTGGTCTCCAAATTCCCCAGACATCAGTCCCATCGAGCATCTGTGATTTTTGTTGGAACAGCAACTCCGATCTGCGGCGTCTCGACCACGGACCTTACAGGATTTAAAGGATTTGCTGGTCACGTGTTGGTACCAGATACCACAAGACACATTTAGAAATCTTGTAGCGTCCATGCCTTACCGGGTACGAGCTGTTCTGGCTGCACGTCGAAGACCAACATCATATTAGGCATGTGGTCATAATGTTTTGGCTCATCGGTGTAATACAGTATGATGAGCATGACGCATTCAGTTTGTTTATCTTCCAGCCTACACATTCAGTTTGTCTTCCCGAATTCAGTTCACTCTTCATTTTCTGCGTTAATTTTCTTCTGTGGGTGACGCTAATTATAAAATGTTTTTAATTTTTTGGGAAGTGTGTACCGACAAACATAGCAAAATGAGTCTAGAGACATCTTTTTGTTTGTAATTAGCATTAAAATTCAAACCATGCATGTTAATCTTACTTGCTTTCAATTAATTTAAGTGCTAACTCTACTAAATTTTTGGCCAATCATGGAAAAGGTATTTTCCACATTTGACAATTTGTCTATGCAGAGCTGCGAATCAATGGAAACAGTGCTTTTCAAAATTCTAATTGTTCTAATTGAAATTCTGGTGGAACCTTTTGAAGATGCCTAATATCGAATCCGATAGCAATGCGCTTCTCCTTAAGAAGCAGCGCTGTTTGTCTAAGTGCACCACGTCACCACAGTCAACAACTGTGCTGACGCGGTACACTTAAATTTACTGAAAATTAATTTTCAGTAAATATAATTTGGTCTTGGCTAAAGGTAGAATATAGAATACTTAATTGGAGAACCATATACAGAAAAAAAAAAATTGTTTTCCAGCTGTTGCTCATTAATATTTTATAGCTTTCGTATGCTTGACGCTTGTCTGCTCGTGAAGCACAGCGGTTAAAATCACTATAGTCTCCACACCGGACGAAAAAGCCCGAGTTGAAACCCCGTCAATGACTTGAGGAACTGTTATGGGCTTTTTTCACACCATCGCTGAGTGAAACAGAAAAAAACTAACTCTCCATGTGAAGATCAAACCCCATCCCCCGGTAAACTTATTTTGTTTTTTCGTGCAGCAAAATAGGCAAATCAGCCAGAGAATATATGCAGTTTATAAACATAATATACATGGGCAGATATGATAGCTCTTGGGTGACCCTAATATGACAGTTTTTTAATACTTCTCCCTTTTGCTCATATTTGCTGGAATGTATATGAAAATTAATCATTACTAAAATTTTTCCTCTCTGTAACGTCAGATGGCAGCCAAGTATTTGTGGTGTTTGGGAAAAGTACCTTTTAATATTATTGCGCTGTTGAAAAGTTCTGTTAGTAAACAGTATAATTTACCTTTATACAGTTGATGCAAATATATGTTTTTTGTTAACTGTATTTTTATCAATAGAAGCAATTTAATTAAAAGCATTATGTGTAATCTTCACCTCAACTTTGGAACTATTTTTCGAGGCGCTTAATAACTTTCATTACATGCGGTTTTCAGCGCGCCTACAGCATCTGATGTGAAATATTTTGTGCCGTAAAGTGTTGTTCAATATGCAGCTGTTTTTTCGGAGAATGGTTGTTAAATACAAAGTACTTAGCATCCTTTTTTTAATTCATGAATATCTGCATACCTACCAAATGAAAAATTTCAACAGGATTTGATTAGTTTAATTATTTTCAAGGAAAGTAAAATCCTTGGTCGGAGGGCTGCTTCATTCATTATGTTTTTCGGGTTATATTTCAACTATTTGTTATCAAAATGAGAACTGATGCAAATCATCCTAAGAAAGATAAAAAGGCAAGGATCTCATTTATTTCGTTTGGTGATTTATTTTCGGAGTCCTTTGGATAATGTTTCCCTTAGATTTCTTTGAGCTCATTCTTAGGATGAATATTTTATAATTTTTGGGATTTCATTAACAGAATTTTATAATTGTGTGTTTGATAATAGCGATAGCAAATGATTATGCCATTAAGTTAAATTATCGATGTGAGCACCTCACTTTCATTAGATATTGTTGCCGCCCCATAACAAGTTATGGTGTTATTATTTTCACACGAATGCGTATAATTTATGAGAAGAAAACTGGGTTATTCTGCAGATTATGGGTACATCTTTGGAGGAGGTGGGATTCTTTTGTTTGAATCCGTCCCGAATTACTGGCGTAAACTAACATAACCTTTTTTCACTAGCCAGAAGTGAAAGTCTTTTAAAAAACCCACACTTTTTCTTGAATCTGTACAGAATTTAGCCAAGCTGACAATGCGGTGACAAGGTGTACCCATAATCTGGAAGTCAGCCAAAAACTGAAAACAAAGATTTGAGTCATCTGTAGCGAGATAGCCCAATTCAATGTTTTCCAAATGAGAAATAGTGTACTTGTAGATTTCTATCAGTGGACGAAACCTATCTGGCTTTCGTTGAATTTGGTTGATGTTTTGTACCCCACAAAATACGCAATAAATCATATCAATGGGAATACCAGTAGATCTTGTAGTGTGGCCTGAATAGTTGATTCACTAACAATTCCAAAGAAGAACAGTAATCAAATGTTTCTGATTAAGGCTGAAATAACTGCTTTTTCAGAAAGGGGTAGCCATGATGTGTTCTCCCTTTTTAATTTCAGATATAAAAAAAAATAAGCATTGCAATGTTTCTTGTATATATACAGGGTGATTCAGGAAGAATAGTAAATATTTTGGGAGGCTATAGTATTGATTATTCTGAGTAAAAAAAGTTAATATAAACGTGTCCAATTCTCAGTGGATACAGAGATACAGCTGTTTGAAACTGGCATGCACAGCTCCCTGAATCAGATGCGACCAAGAAGCAGTTATAACCTGATGCTATTTGGTGTTAGAAGTGTTGTTAAGAATGCTGCACATCTTCACACATGCTGAATATGCCTATATGGTGTTTGTCTACAGTTTTTGTGGTGGAAGTACTATTTGCTGCTTGTAGAGAATACCGTCGATGGTTTCCTGACCACAGAATACTGGATTCAAGAGCGTTTACTAGTGTTTATACCAAACTGCATGAGACTGGTACAGTTCCCAGCACTCATATTTCTTATGAACATGCAAATTAACAAAATGTGGATAAAATAGAATACATTCTTCAGTCGGTAGAATGTAGTCCTACTATTAGCACATTAATTTCTAAGCATATCGGTGTTCCACAGACAAGAGTATGGACCACATTACGTGAGCACGGCTTGTATCCATTTCACATACGGCGGGTGCAACACCTTCAACCAGGGGACACTGCCCAGCAATTGGAATTTTGTTGGTGGGTAAATACTAATTGCTGATTAATTCCGTTAACACTGTTCAGCAATGAAGCTACTTTCACCCATGACGGTATCAACAACATCCGTAACTGTCATAGGTGGTCAGACGAAAATCCACATGCCACTATAGAAACAAGTTAACAGGAGACACTGCTTCTACAGGGATGGGATACACTTAAATAGAAAGGGTGCAAGAATATTTGCTGATGCTATTGAGGCAGTGTTAGGTGGGTCAGAAAACTGTTAGCTTGGGGGGGGGATACAAGGACTAATAGATTAACAGTAGCCACTGGCAGAGGTGAAAGTGATTCTTGCACTGCTTCTATTGGAATGTGCAGCAGCCTGGAAAACAAGATGCAGGATATTTCAGAGACTGCTGGGAATCATTGCGTTACAAGTAAACACATGGGTTGTGATAGGGTAGCTAAGAATAGGAACAGGTGCATGTATACTTGTGTGTACACCAATGCTAGGAGTTTGGTAAATAAATTTGATGAATTTGAGGTATTGCTCAAAACATCAAAGGCAGATATTGTTGGGATGTCAGAGACGTGGTGTCACACAGATATAAGGAATGCAGAACTGGAATTTGGGGAGTACAATGTGTACAGAAAGGATAGACAGGATAGGAAGGGAGGAGGGGTTATGCTATTAGTTAAGAAACACATAAAATCCATGGAAGTGAAGCCAGTCGACATCGCTGGACAGTGCAGTGTCGAGTCAGTTTTGTGTGACATAAGCATTGGGAGATCAAAATTGAGAGTAGGAGTGTGCTATAGGCCTAATGACTCTGACTAGTATAATAAGAAACTGTACGGGGAAATAGAGTGGGCCAGTAAATCAGAGAGTCTTATAATGGGGGATTTTAATTTCCCAGATATTGACTGGAATTTGTGGGCTGGTCACTCACACACTAGCAAGGCTTTTGTGGATTTATTGGATGATTGTTTTCTATATCAGCATGTTCGGTAGGCAACCAGAGGAAGTAATACTCTTGATCTGATTACCAGTAGTGATTCTTCATGCATTAAGAATCTGCAGATAAAGGAACCACTAGGTGGCAGTGATCACAGTGTGCTGAAGTGGAATTTACTCAAAGAGGTAACTACCGTTAGGGGTAAAGGGAAGGATTTTTGCTTTCGTAAAGGAGACTACGATGGTCTGAGACAGTATTTAAATTCTATATAGTGGGACCAACTGATGATGTTACCAACAGAAAATTGAAAATGGGAAGCATTCAAAGAACTTATCTTGGAAGCTACTAGGCTTTACATACCAACTAAGAAATATTGTTCAAGGTTTAGCCCTAAATGGATGTCAGATGAACTAATGAGACATATGGCAGAGAAGAAAAATGCATGGGATACATATAAATTAATGGGCGACATGGAAGCCTATGATAAATATAAGCTGGTCTGTAACCAAGTCACAAAGGAAATTAGGCAGGCAAAGGCAGATTACAGAAATCCCTGGCAAAGGATGTAAAGAAAAAGAGAAAAGAGTTCTTTACCTATGTAAACTCTAGAAGGAAAGAGATGAATCAGATTGGTCCACTGGATATTGATGGTTCAACAGTTGAGGATCCTGCTCAGGTGGCTAACAAACTAAACGAGTATTTTGCATCTACATTCACACAGGAGTTATTCAGGAAGGGGAATGCCAGAGGTGAAGTGAACTCTGGCAGTGAGCTAGATGATTTTGTAATAACTGAGAGGAAAGTGAAGGAGAAATTGTTGAGGATAAACATAAAAAAGGCACTCGGGGTGGATGGGATCTATCCAGTTATATTAAAGGAGGCAGCAAAGGAAGTAAGCAAACCCTTAGCCATAATTATGAGAGCTTCTTTATGGTTGCAGGACAGATGTGTGTAAATTTGCCTTCAGCCAGCGGCGGGTGGTTGATTGTTGGAATAGGCCTCCATCTGTTATGGAAGTGGATGGGTTGAATAAATTCAAGCTAGAACTAGTTGGGTGAACTGTTTTTTTTTTTTTTTTTTTTTGGCTGATGCTTTATAAGCTTGCTTTGTTGCATCATTTGCCATTACTGCTACGCTATACAACATGCAGTTATACCTAGGCCAAGTTGTAATTTAGTAGCCGACCAATGAAACAGTTTATTTTTAGAGAACATTTTTGACATAAAGCAGCCAGCCATGTAATAGCACACAAAAATTGGTGATGGACTGTTTTGCAGACTGGGAAGAACTGACAAGATAGAATACAAAATCAGTGATGTATTTAGCAGTCACGAGCACCTGTGCCTTGGTCTTATTGTATCCATGTGCAAAATTTGCACTCAGTTTTGGCACCCCTTTCTTTTTCGTAAATTTTGAAATCTACCAATCCGACACATTCAGAATTCTTGTGAATTAGATATGAGGTATGACTATTAAATAATGAGACTGCACTCACAACCACTACACACCAAGCACCATCTGTGAAACAAGGGCACAGTAGTTGACCTTGAATTGAATAAAGAATAAACTCAGATTTTTAACAAAACTAAAGAAAACAGCAACTTCAAAAAAGTTGAGTTGTTAGATCAAGTTTATGGAAAGATACTATGTCAAGAGCCCCCGTGTTTGAATGGCATAAAAGATTTTTAGAAGGAAGAGAAAATGTGGAAAACGAACTACCAAACTGCGCAGTATCCATTAAAACTGATGAGAAGTGATAATCATTTAAGCATTAGAATGGTTGATCAGAGCTCACTATATACCAAGAAACAGTTCAACAAATTTTAAAAAATTTAAAAATTTAGGCATGAGAAAAGCATGCACCAAAAATTTTGAATGAAGATCAAAGAATGAGAAGACTCCAAGATTGTGGAGATGTTTTGAAAAAAAATTATTATTATTAGTATTGGCATACGATGCAAGAAAGCAAGCTATAAAGTATCAGCCAAAAAAAAAACATGCCACATCACTTATCCATCCATTCAATTAACTTGTTTAGTTCTTCCCCGAATTTATTCATACTGTCCACTTCCACAACAGCAGATGGAAGTTTATTCCGACAATCAACCACCAGCTGCCTAAAGGTTAACCTCTGCACATCTGTCTTGCAACCATCCTTCCTCATTTTGAATATATGCTCCCTCAACCTTCCTCTTGCTCAGTCTGAGCAAGAGGAAGGTTGCTATCAGCATTGAGCTTGTCCATCCATTCAAAGCCTTAAACACCCCAATCTGATCACCTTGCAGGTGCCTGTTCTACAGATACTGCAATTGACATGACTTAAGCCTGTCTGGGTAAGACCACACTTTTTTCCCCTTCAACAATTTCGTTGCCCTTGTCTGCATCGTTCTAGCATCCTGAAGTGAGGACTTCAGACCTTTATGCCATACCCAAGATGTGGCCTGGCCATTGTCTTATACAGTGGGATAATCACTTCCTTATCCTGCTACCAAAATTCTTGTATATCATAGACAAAACACAGTGAACTGCTCTAGCTGCCTATCTACATTGCTCACAGAACTTCATATCTGACTGCACAGTTTCATCTAGTTCTTTTATATTTTCTACTACCCAGATTAATGTACCAACCATGTGTAGTACCACATGGTTGGTACATTAATCTGGGATTACTGCCATTGACAATGTTAAACTTCAACTGCCTTTTCTCAGCCCATCTGCCTAATTTTTTTAGAACTTGTTGCAGCAGCTTACCCTGATTACTGTCATAAACCACATGCCAACCTTTGTATAATCTACAAACATTAAGCTTAATATACTTTCATCAATATCATTAATAAATATAGAAAACAACAATGGGCTCAGCAATGAACCCTGTAGGACTTTACTCATAACATTAGTCCACAAAGAACAGTGCCCATGAAAAACATTCTCTGTTTTCTCCTACTCAATTTCTTTATCCAGAGCAGTAACTTTCCCTTAATGCCACACTGACACAATTTGTACTGCAGGCTGTGTGCAATATTATCAATATGTTTATGTGCAATACTATCAAAAGCTTTCCTGAAATCGAAGTATATGATATCAAAATTATTATTTGCATCCAGTTCCTTTGTGACCACATCATAGTATCCAATCAAATTGGCCAGACAAGACCTCCCCTTAACAAACCCATGCTGTGTCTGAATTATTATGAATTATTACTGCAGTTTTGTCTGGGTGGATGCTTCTCATTTGGAATTTGCTGTTGGTAACATTATCAGACTGTTTCACTGTGTAGAATGTAAAAACTGTCTGAGACCACTGTAGTTCCCCTTATGAAATCAGAACTCTCAGCAGCATTAGTTTAAGGGAAATCTTGTCTGACCAATTTGAATGGATACTACAATGTAGTCACAAAGGAACTGGATGCAAAAAATAATTTTGATAATATATACTTCAATTTCAGGAAAGTTTTTGATACTGTTGCACATGGACAATTGCTGTACAAATTGGAACAGCATAGCATTAAGGGCAAGTTGCTACTATGGGTAAAGGGGAAAACACAGAGTGGTAATCAATGGACACTGCTCTTCCTGGAGTAATGCTGTTAGTGGAGTCCCCCAGGGTTCAGTGTTGGGCCCATTGTTGTTTTCTATACTGATCAGTGATTATTGATGAAGGTACACTGAGTAGACAGAAATCATGGGATACCTACCTAGAAATGGATAGGCCCACCTTTTACCCAGATAAGGGCAGTTACACAGCGAGGCATTGAGTCCACTAGTTCACAAAAGTGTTCCACAGGTATTTCCATCCATGCTTGCTACACCGCTGTCCATATTTTCGTTGCATTCCTGGGTGGAG
This sequence comes from Mastigoproctus giganteus, assembly GCF_048544385.1. Lineage (NCBI taxonomy): Eukaryota > Metazoa > Arthropoda > Arachnida > Uropygi > Thelyphonidae > Mastigoproctus > Mastigoproctus giganteus. Next base: position 38,652,101 of record NC_143581.1, read on the forward strand.
GATCCAAAGCTTTAGTGGACCTTTCCACAGCATCCCAAAGATGCTCCACAGGGTTCATGTCTGGTGAACAGGGGATCTATTCCGTGGTAGTAAAATCTGCAGAATGCTCTTCAAACTATGTTCTAGTCACCATGGTTTTGTGGGAAGGTGCATTGTCTTGCTGTAAGAGTTCCTTGCCCTGTGGGTGCAAGATGACCATGAAGTGATGCAGATGGTCTGCAAGGATGGACATGTAATCTGGACTGTTCAGACATGCATCTAGATGTGCCAGAGATCCCAGCGTGTTCTAGTTGAACATGCCCCAGACCATTACGTGACTGGTGCATAGCTTCGTGCTGTTTCCTCCAGATATGTACCCTCCCATCCACTTGAAATAACTGGAAACAGGACTCATCGGACCAGGAGACCTTTCTTCAATCATCCAAAGTCCAGTGCCGATGTCCTTTTGCCCAGTTGAGCCATAGAGTCCTGTGTCATGGTGTTAGCAATGGGACTCTGGTGGGTCGGTGGCTCCCATGGCCTATTGCAGCTAATGATCGCCTGATGCACTTGGTGGAGATGTTTCTAGCACCTCCCTCATTGAGGTTTACAGTTATTTGTGCCACTGTCGCTCTCCTGTTGGCTGAAACAATGCGAGATAGATATTGACAGCCACATTCATCCACCACCTTACTCAGCCCAAAGCGCTGTAATGGCGTATTCCCGATACGCTCTTGATACTGTCGAATGGGAATATTGCAATTTCGGGCACTATCTATCATCCCTCTTTAAAAGTCGATTAACTCACGACGTTTATCCATACTGACATCCGATTACTGTCTACATGAATGCAGTGATGCAATGTACCTATGTACTTGCCAGCAGTGGGTTCATCCACTAGCGAGAGAGGTGACAGCTTCGCGTTGCCCTGGAACCAGGTATCCCGTGAATTCTGTTCTTTCAGTGTATATCAGGCTTAATGCCCACATTTACAGATGATATGTAGGTTGGCTGGGTTATTAATGAGAGTACGCTGTTGCAACATGATCTAGAAAAGTTAGGTAGATGGGCTGAGAGATGGTAACTGACAAAGGCAAAGTACTACATATGGGTAGCAGTAACCCCAGAGTAATGTACCAACTGTGCAGTGCTACACTCAGGTTGGTGGAAAGTTCAAATTCTCCATTATAAGTTATTCTGATTTACTGGCCCACTCTATTTCTCTGTATAGTTGTTTGTTACATGTTATGCTTATCATAGTTATTAGACCCATAACACATTTATACAGCAGGCCCCCGTTATAACACGGTTCGCTTTACGCTGATTCGCTATAACGCTGTACTTATATTATAACCTATATCTGACTATAACACTGTCACAGATCACTATAACGCTCTTTTACAGATTGCATTTTTGGCATATTCAACGAAATCGTTTCATTTGATGAAGTTGATAGTTGAAAATGAATAGCAAAACAGAATTAAAACGTTTCCCAGGCTGACTTGAGAAATTTTCTCGCATGCTAATTTAATTGCAGTACAGTGACTTGTTATGTAGTTCTGAGATCAACATTTTAAAAAATGATCAAGTATATTGCCTGTAATATTTGTGTTATATGCATTTATCCGAAGTCTAGTCATCACTCAGGACAGTGACATCGTGCGTAATGGACAGTTTACTTAAACATTGTATCATAATTAATGCAAACCAACACAGTTACATTTTTGAAGAGCTAATAATGACTGATAGAAATGAAAAAGCAACAATGTCTGAGCGCAGTACAAAGACTATAAATGTAAGAAAAAGACTGAATTTGAAAATTAAATTAGACGTTTTGATGTTGTTGTTATTTGGTTTTTAGGAGCATTAGCAACTAAGGCCATATTGCTCCGGGGATATGCAGTGGTCATTCCCTGACCTTTCCGCATCCTCCGTATTTGGTGGTGACAGGCTCGAACCCTGGTCTAATCAAGAAGCGTGTACTACACGCCCTGCTGCTCCTTCCCACCTGGCTACGGAGGCGCAGACGTTTTGAAGCGAATCGATTCCGGTCAAAGACAAGCGGATCTGTGCCATAATTTAGGACTTGCAAGTTTAACTGTAAGAATTATAAAAAAAAATAAAGAATTAATTTTAGCAGTGGGAAAGATAGCTGTTCCACTGCAAGCAACTAGGGCTAGGCCGGCTATTAGGATTGAAATGGAAAGACTTTAACTAATTTTATTGAAGATAATATCCAATGCAGAATTAAGTTAAGTTAAATATTATTAAAAAAAAAAAAAAAAAAAAGAGAGAGAGATTAGCTGATATGATGATCTTAAGAAAACTCACCTAAAAAAAAAAAAATGTTGAACCATTTAAAACTAGTAAGGGCTGGTTGAATAGATTTAAAATCCAGGGAGAATCCGCAAGTGCAGATTAAGGAGCCGAAACTTTCAAAAAAGAACTTGTTAAAATTATTGAAGAGGGATATTATGTATTATACTTTTCAACAAGTTTTTAACATAGATGAAGCAGGACTTTTGTGGAAACGAGTGCCTAAAAGAAGTTTCATATTGAAAGAAGAAAAAACATGCCAGGTTCCAAAGTGGCGAAGGATCAGTTGACTTTATTGTTGGGTGGTAACGCTGTTGGGGTTTTTAAAATTAATACCCCTTTTAGTTTATTTGGAAGAGGGCCAAAGTTCAACCCAAAATCAACACATTTTTCATGATTAAATTCATCAATTAAATTAAATCAATTAAATTCATGATTTTAATTGGAATTTTAAGTTTAATTTTGATACGTAAGTAGTTACCGCATAATTATATATGTATGTAATGCAGAATATTTTATATGTACAAATATTTGAATATTAATATTTTGACCAACATTTGTGCATCTTTTCACTACAGTTTATTATTGATTAGGAAATATCCTATGGCACCAACCGCAACTCACAAATACATATGTTACCTTATGGAAATGGGCGCTGGCTTAGCGCCCTGTTTTTTACGGAACGAATTATCAGCGTTAAGTGGGGGTCACCTGTACTCCCATTTTTGTCTTTGCAGTGCTTACGTTACACCAAACTGACTCAACATTGCACTGATCACCCATGTCAACTGGATGCACTGCCTTAGATTTAGTATGCCATTTAACTAAGAGTATACTCCCCCCTCCTGTCCTTTCTGTAGACATTGTACAAATTGAAGAACCATGAGTACTGTAATTACTTGTGATGAAAGTTGGCTGTTCCAGTACAACTCAGGAACTAAACGATAGTCACTGTAATAGTAGACAAAACGATCCATCAGACGAAAACTATGCTTCTTGTTTTCTTTGATATTAAGCGATTATTATTAAGACTAAGGCGCATTTAGGGCTAGAGCCTCAAGCTGCGAACAAATTAAGCTGCGATTATTATTATTAGCCATATGGTGCAAGGAAGCCTGTGGCTTATGCTGCACCAGCCAAAAAACATTTCTGAGTTACCCTGAGAGAGAGAGAGAGAGAGAGAGAGAGAGAGAGAGAGAGAGAGAGAGAGAGAGAGAGAGAGAGAGAGGAGAGAGAGAGAGTAGAAGGAAACCACCAAGAAAGAGAAGAATGATGATATCCAGCTCAAGATCCTGGGTGTGCCTAGCCCATACTCACCAGATGTGAGCCCTGTGGTATGGCTGAATATGTTCCACTAAATCAGACAGATCAATCAAACATACTATATTGAAGTTCTGACAAGGCCATATGAAAAAAATTGAAGGAAGAGACTTGATTTGTGGAAAGATGGTTGAATTCTCTGTTAGTACTATGCTGAGGCACAACACATTCTATAATTCCAAAAAACAAATTCTTGTGTGAGACCATGCACCTTACTTGCCAGATCTAGCCCCATGGTGACTTTTTTTCTCTTCCATAAACTCAGAGGTGTACTTATGGGAAACCCATTTTCAGTCCACTGAAGAAGTTCAGGAAAAAACAACTGACCTGTTAAAAGGATTTATAGAAGATGATTTCCAGAAATGTTTGTGCTTGGAAGAAATGTATGGAACAGTGGGTGCAACCCCAAGGCAATTATTGTGAAGGGGATAACTTGCCCATACTCACCAGATGTGAGCCCCCAGGGTTAAATTAAGAGCTTTATTATTAAGTCCAGGGCTCACATCTGGTGAGTATGGGCTTGGCACACACAGGGTCCTGAGCTGGATATCATCATTCTTCTCTTTCTTGGTGATTCCCTTCTACTTCTCTCTCTCTCTCTCTCTCTCTCTCTCTCTCTCTCTCTCTCAGGGTAACTAGGGAATTTTTTTTTTTTTTTTTTTTGGATGTTGCAGCATAAGCCTCAGGCTTCCTTGCACCATATAGTTAATAATAATAATAATTCATTATATTTATTTTATTGCAACAGTCTTGTCATTTAATAGCCACACCTTTTAATTACGTGTTATATTATAATTATCATTGAAAATAGTTATTACATAAAAATATGTTTCAACACACACACTAGAATTTTATAACATATGCACCTGCTCTATCTTTAGCAGTTTTTAGAAAATTTTGCAGACATTCCTAATGATAACAATTGATAGTAGTGCATCAGTAAGTCAACCCCTAATAAATTCACTTGCACTAAGGATCCACCACTGGGAAACATTAGCCATTTCCATGCATTAAAATATTACAGATATGTTAATTTTGTTTCTTAAGTTTTTTTTCTTTTCAGTTATATAAATACTGTGTAACAATATAGTGATTGTCAGCAGATCTTTGCAGCAAATTACGTTTCTGCAGTACATATAATCAATTGCTTAATATAAACATTTTCAAACCAAATAAAAAATTTATTTAAGTGAATTTACAATGAAAAATTAAAAGCAGCTCAGCTGCTCTAATTAAGAAATTATAAACTAATGACACTAATAGTCCTGTCCCATCTATAAAGCAGTTGGTTTTTCTTCATCATTTTGTTGATGTTGACCCCATCTCCAATAAAAAATTGACATCACCACCACCATTGTTAGTAAAAATGTCATTTTATGATTTTTTTTCATCTGTTATTGTCATATTACAATAAAATCTGTAAATTATGACACTTTACAATCCTGAGTTCTCTAAAATCCAGCAATATTTTGAAAGCAATCTGGCACTCATGTGTGTCTAAAAAACCATGCAAAAAAAGAGTGACACTGTCTTTATACGATGCTTGAGTGCTGTCTGCAAAAACAGTTTAAACTTCATAGACAGTGGAGTAGTTGTAATTCTCATGATAGAAGAAACTTGCCTTTACAATGAGTTGCTTTGGTATTGGACTACTTGGACTAAACAGAAGGTCTCACTAAAAGGCTAATTGCCCATTTGTTTAATGGTGCATTATGGCCTCAGTTGCTGATGTGCCATTAAACACCAAACCAACCAACCAACCAACCAACCAACCGACCAAGCCCATTTGTTTAAAAGATTAGATTGCTATACCAGCTTGCTCCAGAACCAGTTGGTCCCTCACCAGGTAGGTCATCTGTGGTATCAATAAGTAGACACCACAGATGACTTATCTGGTGTGACTTGCCATGCAGTAAATGAAATCGGAGTTTTCAAAGTTATTTGAAAATTCTGATTTTGAAAACACTCAAACAAAACAGATAGCTAAAGCTATCTGTTTTGTTGAGTGTTTGAGTGTTGTTACTAGGGGCCACCTGATATCTGGTGAAAAGCCAGTTAGTTCTGAAAAAGATTGTCATAGCAGCCTCATTTTTTTAAATAAATAATCAAAATTTTAGCAGAACCATCTGTTTGAAAGTAGTACAATATGAGGGTAATTCAATACAAAGGCCAGGATTCCCATGTGATAATTAAGACCATTTCATTATGAATGCAGCTGAAACCCTGCTGGCTAGAAAAACAGGTGAAAGGGCAAGATAGCCCTTCAAACGTCTTATACTTTTTCTAAGACCATATATAACTTTTAGTTGTATTATAACGTAGAATTTCTCTCAGTTCTCTCTCATTTGTCTGGTCATATGGGGTCTGTGTGGCCTGTGACTCTGTCACTTTAGGAAAGCAATGCAAAGGGAGAGAGGCGCCTCTGTAGCCAGGTGGGCAGGAGCAGCAGCAGTGCGTAGCACACGCTTCTTGATTAGACTGGGGTTCGAGCCCAATACCACCAATTACGGAGGATGTGGAAAGGTCAGGGAATGACCGCCGCATATCCCTGGAGCAATATGGCCTCAGTTGCTAATGCTCCTAAAAACCAAATAACAAACAAACAAAAACAAAGGGAGATTCAAGATGATGCACATAAAAAAATAGATTTAATTCCACACAGCCAAAGTTTTTTTCTGCTAATTTATAATCATGTTCACTCAAAATCAATTTATAATCAAAATCCCTGCTTTAGTTATGCAGATGACAAGCTGCATGACTAAAGTAGATAAAAAATAACAGGTGGCTTGAGGTCATTCACCTGTCTTTCTGTTTCATACTAAAATAATTATTTTAGTATGAAATAATTATTAAAATAATTATTCCTGAAGAAAAATAGTTATTTTTTTTTCTTGTTCTCCATTGCTGAAGTGTTTTTTCTCTGATGCACGTACATTGATATTTTGACAGCATTTGCTGTAACTTTACTGTCATTTGTTCATATTTAAGAAATGGAATTGCTGTTTACATTTTAACCACTAATACTATCTTTAGGTCAATATAAACATTACAGTTGTAAATAAATTGAATTGCTAGGCCTTAATATTCATTGAAATATGCTTCTCCAAAACTCTTTAACACTAGATACACATCTCCAAAATCCAGCATCTCTCAATCCCCGAGGTTGCCTGGATTTTAAAGTTAATGTATAATAATATGCTTTATTTTAGTAGGCCATCCTTTTCAGACAAATTAAGAGAACTTTCTAAAGCACATACACAGAAGCTTGCAAACAAAAATAAAAAAGTACATTCTTGTTAACATATACTAAGTGGCCAGTTTATTAGGCACACTGCATCCATGAAATCAACCATTCCGTCGAAGACAGTGTCAGTATCAAGCTTTATAAAGCAGGTAGTCAGATACTGATGGACTATGTGTTTGTGTGCATGAAATTTGGTAAGACTGGGTCGATATTGTGACCTAAGTGACCATCTGTTGGAACATGCAGCAGTCCGGAAAGCAAGGTACAGCCACTCCCCGACTTACGTAAGGGTTGCGTTCCGTGGGACTCTACGTAAGTCGGAATTTCCCTAAATGCTTATGCAGCACTCGCAACTATGTATGCTGAATTTGATTGAAGCAAAAAAGAAATGTTCGATGAACATGTAAATAGAATTATTTATTAAATTTTTTTATCTTATGCGAAGGAAAAATTACAAAAATTATAAAAAGAGAGGAGAATTTCAAAATTACAAAAAGAGAGAGGAGAGAGGCATAATTGTCAGCAAGTTTTACCTTTTGAGCATCGTTGCCAGAATTAACTCTCCAGCTGATAGGCATGCTGCTGCTGTGGAAGTGAGGGCTGTGGAGATTTAGAAGGAATTTTTTTCCAACACATCACAAAATTTCTCTACAGCTGCAGAATCGGCACTGGGGACTTCACTGCATACTTTAATGTTTTGGAAACCAGTGCGATGCTTGAACCTATTAAACCACCCATTGCTTGCCACGAACTTGGCTTGGGGTTTGTTATACTTATCTTTAATATCTTCATAAATACTTCTTGCTTTTGTTTGAATGGCCATTCGACTCATGGGCACTTGCTTCTGAATCTGATTTTCCATCCATATTATTAATAGCTTTTCCATCTTCGATATATATAGCACCTGAATGCTGTTTTGTGATCACTGTTGATCTTAAATGCATTGATTCTTTAACATGTTCTTTTATATTCACATGTTCTTTTTATGATTGAAGATTTCAGTGAAGGGGGAACACATTTCACCATAATAACGTAAAAGCCCACAGAAGTCCAGTTATCGGGATTATTGCAATTGCAATAAGATCGAGTTTATTACCAATTTATAATAGATTGCACTAACAGAAAAGCCCAATAAACCAGAAAGTGCAAATTGTTTTTATTGTTTTATGGTCGTGACCTCCAGACATATTCTTTAGAAAAATAATATCAACAAAGTTGTTCAAAATTGACTCTTATAATGGAGCATATGATAACAATGACAGGGTAGTGCTCCATTATAAAAATGACCTTTTAGAGAGATAAATAGCTTAGTTATATAGTGAAAATTTCAACTTCTGAGGTCTTGAAATGAATTAACAAAAAAACAATGTGTTATTGGGGTTCACATTGCGATATTTTCACGATACCTCCATTTATTCCTACAGGATGCAAAATACGTTTCCACAATTTTTTAAAGTTTGCACTGGCTGGCAAAAACTTACATAAAGTCGAATTTCTGTATGTCGAGTATTATGTAAGCCCTGGAATGCCTATACTGGAAATTTCAAGGCTTGTTATGGGTTATTATAGAACAAGTTAATATATGGGCTGCATTCAGGGAGGGTTATACTCTTATTTAGGAAGCACACAAAATCTAAGGCAGTGCATCTAGTTGCATGGGTGCTCAGTGCAGTGTTCAGTCAGTTTAGTGATATAAGCACTGGTAAAGCAAAAATGAGAGTTGGAGTGTGTTCTAGGCCTAATGACTCTGATGAGTACAGAGAAATAGAATGGGCCAGTAAATCATAATGTCTTATAATGGGGGATTTTAACTATCCAGATATTGACGGGAACTTGTGGGTTGGTCACTCACAGACTAGCAAGACTTTTGTGGATTTATTGGATGACTGTTGTCTACAGCAGCATGTTAGAGAGGCAACAAGAGGAGATAATGCTCTTGATCTGATTATTAGCAGTGATTCTTCATGCATTAGGAGTCTGCAGATAAAAGAACCACTAGGTGGCAGTGATCACAGTGTATTGATGTGGGATTAACTACCATCAAGCGTAAAGGCAAGGGTTTTTGCTTTCAAAAGGTGACTACAGTGGTCTCAGTTTTTAAATTCTATACAGTAGGACCAAGTATGTTCTTGACCATTTGTTATTAAAAACAAATTCTAAATGGGAAGCATTCAGAGAAATAATCATAGAAGTTACTAGGTTTTTCATACCAACAGAAATACAGTTCAAGGCTTAGACCTAAATGGATGTCAGATGAAATATTGAGACATGTGGTAGAGAAGAAAAATGCATGGATGCATGTAAATTATGAGGTGATGCAGAAGCCTGTGGTAGAGCTGCAATCAAGTCACAAGGAGGTTAGGCAAGCCAAGGCAGGTTGCGAGAAGTCTCTGTCAAAGAATGCCGAGAAAAGCAGCAAAGACTTCACTTATATTAACAGTAGAAGGAAGGAGTTAAATCACACTGGTCCACTTGATGTCAACAGTTTAACTGTTGATGATCTTACTCAGGTTGCTGACAAACTGAATAGGTATTTTACATCTACATTCACAAATTGTAAATTCTTTAGAGAAATGGATGCAGACATTTATCAAGCTCTAACAGATAGCTAAATGATTTTTACTTCAGTCTGAAATATTTCGTATGAACGATGTCACATCGTTCGTTCGTTCGTATGAACGATGTGACATTTTATGCTCATGCCCACTACTCACTCTACTGAATCAACGTTAGTGACTGAGTAGCGTCATTTAGGAAGCGATGTAATTTCTGTCTTGCATTTTCCTTTCCAATCAGTTTTACTTCAGTCTGAAATAACGATATAACATTTTATGCTCACACTACTACTTACTCTACTGAATCAGCATTAGTGACTGCATTAGCATCATTTAGCAAGTGACATAATTTGCGTCATTTCCATTTCACATTTTCATGAAATGTAAATGAGAAGCGGGTTCAGACTTTAATCCCAAATTTAGTAGGTGCTGCCAAAGATGTTTTCACATCAACAATCAACGTTCATGACTATTAGCATCATTTAGGAAGTGATGTAATTTGTATCATTTCTGTTTCACATTTTCCTGACAAATTAGTTTTACTTCAGTTTGAAATTTAGGATGTGCTGCCAAAGATGTTTTCACATCAATAATTTTAATATCATATACTTGGATTCTCCGTAGCCGAGTGGGCAGGTGCGGGAGTGCAGTAGCACACGCTCTTTGAGTAGACTGGGGTTCAAGCCCCTGACTGCTGAATACGGTCGATCTGCCAACCCGCACTGGACTAGCGTGGCAGATTATGGTCCATTTCTCTCAGCATGAACTGTTGAGGAGGCTTCCATCCTGCAGTGGGTTGATAATGGCTGCACTTTACTTTTTTTTTATACTTGGATTTAAGAAAACCTTTTGATACTATTGTACATAAAAGACTGTCGTACAAATTGGACCAATGTAGTATTAAGGGAAAATTAATGCTATGCTTAAAGGGATGGTTGAGTGGGAGAAGACAGTGTTTATCAATGGACACTGCCCTTCATGGACTAATATGTGCTGCAGGGTTCTGTGCTGGGCCCATTGTTTTATGTATTTATTAATGATATTGATAGGGTATATCAGGCTTAATGTAAGTTTGCAGATGATACAAAGGTTGGCAGGTGGTTAATGACACTAATTGAGGTATTGCAGCTGAAACAATATCTAGAAAAAATAGGCAAGTAGGCTGAGAAATGGTAATTGAAGTTTAACATTGACAAATGCAAGGTACTACAATTTGGGTAGCAGTAATCCCAGCATAACTTATCAACTGTGTGATATTAGATTAGGATAGTGGAAAATGAAAAAGATTTGGGGGTAATTGTGCACTCAGATATGAAGTTTTCTGAGCAGTGCAGACAGGCTACCAGGCAGGTCATGGGGTCATGTCAATGATATACAAGAATTTTACTAGTTAGGATAAGGAGGTGATTATCTCATTGTATAAGGCAATGATCAGACCACTTATTGAGTACTGCATACAGGTCTGGAGGTCTCATTTTAGGAAGGATGTAGAACTTCTGAAACAGGTACAGAAAAAGGGAATTAGATTGGTGAGGGGAACAAAGGGGTGCTCTTACTAAGAAATGCTTCAGTTCTGCAAATTACAATGTCTGGAGACTAGGCACCTGCAGTGTAATCTGATTGAGGTGTTTAAGGCTTTGTGCCTAAGAAAACTGAACTGATGGAATTCTTCCTTTTGCTCAGACTATGCACATGAGGGGGCATAAATGCTAATTGAAGAAGGACGGTTGCAGAATAGATGTGCGGAAGCTTGCCTTCAGCAAATGAGTTGTGGATTGCTGGAATGGGCTTCCATCCATTATTGTAGAAGTGGATAGTTTGAATAAATTCAAGGACGAATCAGAAAAATTATTGGAGAAGACAGGTAGGTGAAATGGTATATTTTTTTTTTTTTTTGGCTGATATTGTATAAGCTTACTTTCTTGCATCATTTGTCACTATTAATACTAATGTGTCTAGGGTGACCTGAGAATGGTCCATCAAACAGAAAATATCCAACTAATAGTAGTACTGTGGCTTGATAGCTTGTTGATGTGAAAGGCTGATGGTGGGTGAAAGAATCGTGCATTTTAACAAATGGCCCAAAATTGGTAAATTGAGGGCACATAACATTATATTGGATTCTGTCACAAATGGATTATAGCAGCTGACGATCTCACCAGTTTCCACTCTTGCCAGGTAAAATAAGTAGCAATAGGTGTATGGTTCACTGGAATACTGCTGCTGGAAATTTGAGAGTGGAAAAGGGTCCCCTGGTGTAATAAATCCCAGTTCCAGTTCAGTGTTGAGAGTGGCACTACCATATATATATATATATAGGTTAATGGCAGTACGATTCTGAGGGTCTGTCATCTGAGGGTCTGTCATGTGAGGTGTCAGTATTGTAGGCCGGTGCTGTTCACCGCATTGAGTTTGAGAGTATATTGGTGAAAAAAAACTGAATTCTGATCTTATTTTGGTGAAGCTTTGGAAATGCTCTTGACAATCAAGTCTAAACAGCAGAGCTATTGTTATGTACAAAACTTCAGATAATGTGTGAAAGTATACTGTACTGGTAAACAAACCTGTGACTGTATTTTAATATAAATGTGCATATTTTCGGTGAAATTTAATTTATAGTGCAGCATGGACTTTAAAAAAAATAAGCTTTTTAAAAGTCAAAAGTTGGGAGCTATGCAAGTGGTGTTTCACATTAAGTAAATGATTATACACTGAAAAGTGTAAGATCCAGAACAGCTATGTGTGTTTATATTAACTTGTATTTTGTGTTTGTTTCATCTGTCTGTTTATGATAAATTTATTGCCTCAGTAATGGTAAATAATAGTAGTAGTAGCAGTGACATGTGATGCAAGAAAGCAAGTGTATGAGCTTATGCAACATCAGCCAAAAAAAAAAAAAAAATCACACCATTCCCTCCAAATGCCTGTCCAGTTCTTCCTTTAATTTATTCAACCTATCAACTTCCACAACGACAGATGGAAGTTTGTTCCAGCAATTAACCACCCGCTGGCTAAAGGCAAATTTCCGCACATCTATTCTATATCTGTCTTTTCTTAATTTGAATTTATGCCCCCTGGGGTTCGTAATCTGAACAAGTGGAAGGATCCCATCAGAATTCAGCGTGCTGAACCCATTCAAGGCCTTATATACCTCAATCAGATTACCGCGCAGGTGCCTAGTCTCCAGCCATTGCAATTTGCAGAACTTAAGCCTCTCTTGGTAAGAGGATCCCTTCATTCCCCTGAGAGAGAGAGAGAGAGAGAGAGTGTGTGTGTGTGTGTGTGTGTGTGTGTGTGTGTGTGTGTGTGTGGTGTGTGTGTGTGTGTGTCAAAAGTAGAAGGGAATCACCAAGAAAGAGAAGAATGATGATATCCAGCTCAGGACCCTGGGTGTGCCAAGCCCATACTCACCAAATGTGAACCACTGGGATTAATTTTTCAGCCAGCTAACCATTGTTGAACTAGCTGACTATTTTTTTGTGACCAAAAGATTTTATTGTTGTATTATTTATTTTTAGTTACCTGGAAGATTTTTAAAACTCATGAGGAGCAGACTCTTACAACAGTCTGATAAAATGAAATTGCTCCTTTGAAAAAAAAAAAAAATAATAATAAAATAAGTAATTTGAAATGCTTTGATTTCACTGGTGAAATATTTATTTATACAAGAAATATTCATACTTGACCTACCTTGAAGCTTTTATAAGTAGGTGTTCAGAACACTCTGTAAGCATCTTTATACAAAACTGCTGGAAGTTAAACTTTTTGATTATTACTGAAACAGAATTGGGAAAGAGCATAATGTGCATTTTAAAAGGCAATTTATTTTTCTTTGTCAATATTGATCAGGAATTGTTGCATCTGAGTTTAATAAGGAAACTGCTTTGTTGTTGTTGAGCCATTTAACAGCAAAGATATTATAAAATCTTTTATAAATTATTTTTCATCGTCATCATCATTCTTTCAAGGATTTAGGCCAGATGGCCTGTTCTGGTCTCAGTACATCTTTTGTTCGGATGTCCTGAATCTCTTCTTCCAAATGGCCGATATTTCATAATCTTCTTTGGTAATCTTGCTGGATGTGCATCCTATCCAAACGATTAATCCATTTTCCTCTGTTTGTAGATTCTATCTATTATTGGATTAATAATAGATAGAATCTAATTATTCTAAATTATGAATCTCAGAACTTTTCTTTTTGTCCAATAATCTATAGCCACTGGTTTGGCAAATAAATTTCATTTCAGCGCTTTCAAGCCTTTTCTCATCTTTGATTTAATCATCCAAGTTTCACTTCCATAGAGTAAAGTGGGTTTGCTATCACCTTATAGGCTTTTATCCTTGTATGCTTTTGAACTTTATTCAGTTTTAGAATATTGTCAATTAAACCTGTAACTTTTAGAAAATCAGAAAGTTTTAAATCTATATCTTTTTCTTCAACATAACAAAGATAACATCCAAGATACTTGAATAAATTTACTTGTTCCAGGATGGTATTTTCTATAACTATTTTACTTCTGATTGGATAATTACCTTTAAATGCCATAACTTTAGTCTTTTCATTTGAAATTTCCGTTCCAAATGTTTTAGCAATATTGTTTAAGGTAAAATTGATTTTTGAAGTTCATCTTCATTCTAAGCTATTATTATTTGATTGTCCGCAAATAATAAAGTATTTAATTTAGTTACTCAATCAATTTTAAACCCACCATTGATAGTATTCTTCCATTGTTTGACTATTGCATTTATATAAATATTAAACAGAGATGGTGACATTGGGCATCCTTGACAAACTATTCGATTAACTGATTTCCATTCAGTTATACCAGAGTTGGACTTTATTGGAATTCTGTGATTATGGTAGACATCCATTCTAGCATTTAAACGGCGCCTCCATAGCCAGGTGGGCAGGAGCAGCAGTGCGTAGCACACGCTTCTTGATTAGACCGGGGTTCGAGCCCGTGATCACCAAATACGGAGGATGCGGAAAGGTCAGGGAATGACCACCGCATATCCCCGGAGCAATATGGCCTTAGTTGCTAATGCTCCTAAAAACCAAATAAACAAACATCTAGCATTTAATAATTGATTAGGGATATGTAATTGTTTTAAAATTTCCCATGATCTTCCTCTAGAAACCATATCAGAAGCTTACCTGAAATCAATAAATGCAAAATGTGTATAAATAGCTTTGCTGAAAAATTTTCCTAAATTCAATAAATGTGAAATGTGTATAATAAATTATTTTTGATAAAATAATTTATTAGCATTACTAGAGGCTTATGATTCAAGAAAGCAAGCTTATACAGAATTGGCCAAAAAAAAAAAAATCCCATTTCACACATCCATTTGCTCTAAAAGTTTGTCCATTTCTTAATTGAATTTATTTAAGCTATCAACTTCCACAACGACAGATGGAAGTTTGTTCCAGCAATCAACTACTAATTGACTAAAGGCAAATTTCTGCACATCTGTTTTACAACTGTCTTTCCTCAATTTTAATTTATGCCCCCTCAAGTTTGTAATCTGAGCGGGAGGAAGAATCCATCAGCATTGAGCCTGCTCAACCCATTCAGGCTTTATACACCTCAATTAGATCACCCTCACAGGTGCCTAGTCTCCAGACTCATGCAGTTTGCAGAACTTAAGCTTTTCTTGGTAAGAGGACCCCTTCGTTCCCCTCACCAATCTTATTGCCCTTCTCTGTACTCATTCTAGCAACTCTACATCCTTCCTAAAATGAGGCTTCTTGACCTGTACGTTATACTGAAGGCACACCCTGATAATTGCCTTATACAAAAGGGATAATCACCTCCTTTTCCCTAATAGCAAAATTCCTGTATGTCATTGATAAGACCCCCATGACCTGCTCTGGTTGGTCATCTGCACTTTTCAGAAAACATCATATCTTATTGCAATTACTCCCAGATTTTTTTTCATTTTCTACCACCCTAAGTGTAGTACCGCACAGTCGGTATGTTTCTCTGAGGTTACTTCTATCCATATGTAGTACTTTGCATTTGTCAATGTTGAACTTCAGTTACCACTTCTCAGCCCATCTGCCCAACTTTTCTAGATCCTGTTGAAAGTAGCACAGTGCCATTACTATCATTAACAACCCTGTCAACCTTTGTAGCATCTGCAAACTTGGACATTAAGTCTGATAACTTCATCAATATCATTGATAAACATACAAAACAACAGTGGGCCCAACACCACACCCTGGGGACTCCAGTAATAACATTAATCCACAAAGAGCAGAGTCCATTGATTACCACCTTCTGTCTTCTCCCAGTCAACCACCCTTTTATCCATTGTTGCAACTTGCCCTGATTGCCATACCTCACCAATTTGTATAGTAGTCTTCCATGTGCAACAGTATTAAAAGTTTTCCTGAAATCCAAGTATATGATATCAAACAAAATAATTTTTTTCATCCAGTTCCTCTGTGACCACATCATAGTATCCAATAAAATAGGTCAGACAAGACCTTCCCTTAACAAACCCATGTTGTGTCTGAATTATTACTGCAGTCTTTTCTAGATGATCCTGCAATGCTTCTTTAACCAGTGACTCCCTTATTTTCCACGTTACAGAAGTTAAAAGTTAAACTAAGAGGTCTGTAATGACTCATGTCCCCCTTTATGAATTGGGGATACATTTGCACATCTCCAGTCCCCTGGGGACATACCCTGAGTCAAGGATGCTCTCCTAATTATGTCTAAGGGTTTTCTTACTTCCTTTGCCACTTCCTTTAATATTATAATGCTAATATGATGCAGTTGCACTAACTTGTACACTTCCTTTAATATAACTGGATATATCGCATCCACTCCCAGGTGCCTTTCTCATGTTTAACTTCATCAGTTTCTCCCCCACTTTGCTTTCAGTTATTACAAAGTCATTGAGCTCTCTGTTAGAGTTTAATAAGCTTCTGTCCTCCACTTCCCTACAGAATTCCTCTTGTGCGTATGTAGATGCAAAATACTCATTAAATTATACTGAACTTTTGATTTTAAAAAATTCAATTTAAATTGTTTAAAAATAACTTTCATTAAAGATGGATACAAATATTTTAAATTTTTTAATGAATTTATTTTAGTGTTTTATTTCTTTTAGATGGCTCTCTGCTTTAAAGTTCCTGGAGATAGGAAGCAGTGGAGTCGAGAAAATGGATGGTCACCACCTTTACACCCATTGCAATTCTTAGCATGGTTTTTTTTAGCCATGTTTGGAATACTTTACTTTGGAGTAGTGATACCAAGCCTTCCTTCTGGATCTTGGCAACTAGTTGCATATATTGTATTCTTTGAAGGATAAATAAATAATGTAATTTAAAATTTTATTTTATAATCTGGGACTGGCCATCAAGCAAGTTAGTTTACAATTTCATTGTTATAGCAGATAAGACAGCAGTGTTCATTTAACAATGAGCTATGCAATTTTTATGGTGGTTATAAATTTTAATGTGCAGCATGTATATCAAAAGACTACCTCAGGCCCACAGCTAGCTCTTCGAACTTGGTTTTTCCTCATAAGTTAATTGATATTTATTATTTTATAAGATTCTCTTCCATTAGAAAACATTTCGATTTCAAAAAATAAGTATTTAGCACATCATAATAGTATTTTAATGTCATTGGCTTTACTATGAATTCAAAACTCATACTCTGTTTAGCATGCAAATGATATATGAATGTATAACATCATCTAGAAGAGACAACAATTTTGAATAGCTGTATTTTTTTATGTATTGCTCTGGCATCATTGGTGAATTTGATGTCATTAAACATGTAAGGTGTGGGAGGTTATTACTTAAGCAGAAACATATTCATTGTGTGAGCCCTGTGCATTCAAGATTATTTGTGGATTACTACAACCAGTCTCTCTTCACAGATGCCCTCCACAGTTTTGGTTTCACCTTTTAATTCTTTAGTGGTTTGTTGATTTTTTCTATAGTTATTTTCCTTCAGGAATCCCCATAGAAAATAATTACAGGGATTATGATCTGCTGAGAATGGAGGCCAAGACTATCCACTCCGTCATCTGGGATGAAGGAACAATCATTCACATTGTTCCTTCAGCAAATGAAGAACACATTTTCACCATATGTGGTCTTGCTCCATCTACCATGTTCCTACCACCACAGTTGTACTGGGTTAATACAACTTCTTTCATTCAGCCATTAGATCAAGGCATTATATCCACCTTTAAAACTCATTCCATCAGAAAATCATTATAATGGATTTTGGAAAAAAATTGATTCCGAATCTATTAAGATAGCATGGAAACATTTCTCAATTGTGGACTATATCAGAATCATAGCTTTATCGCTGAAAGAAGTAAAACCATCAACGTTAAATGTGTGTGATAAAATGTATGGCCAGAGTCAGTTCATTCAGGAAATATGGTCAAACCAGCTGAAAATGGAATCGGTGCGATAGTAGAACTTGCTACGTCAGTAGGAGGGGAAGGTTTTGATATGACTACTGAAGCCCTCGTGGATAGCACAGTTGATATAATCGTCTTCTTCCCACACCAGGTGGAAAAGACCTGAGTTTGAATCCAGTTGACGACGGGAGGAATTTTTATGGGTCTTTTTCACAATGTGGCTGAGTTAATTGGGCTCGAGCAAGGGTAGCATGGTTTTTTATCCTGAAAACTCAGGTTTTTTTGTCTAGCAAAATAGAAAATAGATTACAGAACACATACAATTTATAGACAGTATACACAGAGTAACATGGCCTTAGTCGCCGATGCTCCTAAAAAAAATAAAAAAAGATATGATTACTGAAGATTTTCAAGAATTACAGGAAACCCTTGATTAGTGCAGTTAATGAATCCTTGAAATATACCGCACATATTAAAACCGCACTAATCAAACTTAAGAAACAATGGGAATAATTATAATGAATCCTTGAAAATTATAAAAACATATTTTTTTACTCAATACGTACCTATAATGCACTGCATAGTTCTTAAATTATTAAGGAATAAATTTAAACAAAGATAGTATGATTTAAATTTTATTTTTTGCAAAAAAACGTATCTAACTTCGATTGAACAGTGGTAGCTTTCTTCCTTTCCTCCATGATTTTGCGATAACAATCAATTTGCTTATCTAATCCTCGACGAACGTTCATGCTTCTCTCTGCATCTGGATCAATCTCTAGTATGAGTTCTTTTGCTTTTTCAAGTGTATTAAATAGTTTTCAAGTTTTTTGAATGAAATTTCTTTGGGAGCAAATTGCTTTTCTTCTGCTTCATTTTCGTCTTCTTCCTCGTATGCACGTTGATGCTCAATTTCAAGAAGATCGTCGTTACTTAAATCTTTTGAATGCGATTCCAATAATTCTCTAACGTTTTCTGAATCTACTTCCTCAAAGCCGAGGTCTTTTCCAATTGTAGTAATTTCATCAATAACTTTGTTGACAGGATTAATGAAACCGCAAAGATCCCTTGCGCATTCAGGCAAAAGATTCTGCCAGACTGCTCTCATGCAGCTGTTCGTCATTTCTTCCCACGATTTGTGTATGTTCTCAACTGCTTCTTTAATATCGTATTTTTTCCAAAATTCATCGAGAGTGATTGCGTCATCTCCAGTTGTAGCTTGAATTGCCTGAGCAAAAGTTCGTCTCAAATAATATGCTTTGAATGTAGAAATAACTCCTTGGTCCATTGGCTGGAGTAAAGAAGTCGTATTTGGTGGTAGAAATATAACCTTCACATTGTTATTTAAATCAGTGAGTGAGGTAGGATGCCCAGGGGCATTATCTAAAATTAAAAGAACTTTGAAATCTAAATTATTTGCCTTGCAGTATTTTTCGACTGCAGGACAAAAATGCATAGTGAACCATTCTTCAAACAACTGCTTTGTCACCCAAGCCCTTTTATTTGATTTCCAAATTACTGGAAGGGATTGCTTGTTACAGCCTTTTAACGCTCTTGGGTTCATTGTACGATAAATTGGCATCGGTTTCAATTTGCAATCTCCTTCAGCATTACCTCCAAGTAGAAGCGTTAATCTATCTTTGGATGCTTTATGACCTGGTGCGGTTGCTTCTTTTCTTGCCAAAAATGTTCTTGTTGGCATTTTTTTCCATAAAAGGCCAGTTTCGTCGACATTGAAAATCTGACGATAATCATACCCATTTTCTTCAATTATTTTCTTCAGTTCAATGGGATATTTGGCTGCTGCATCTTTATCGGCACTGGCTGCTTCACCTGTTAATTTAATATTTTTTTATGCCAGATCGAGCTTTGAAATTTTCTAGCCAGCCTTTACTAGCCGAGAATGTTGAAGTATTCCCTTGATATTTGTTTTCTTTTAATGAAGAAAAAAGGCTCAAAGCTTTAATCTTGATGTTATTTCCATCAATAGGAATGCGTTTCTGATTACAATCTTCTAACCAAATAAAAAGCAAATCTTCCATTTCAATCATTAATGGACTTCTATTCCTAGTGCATTGCATATTTAAAGATGCAGATGCCATTTTGCCTTTTTCCCGATACTCATCTGCTTTGTTCAAAACGGCGCGTATGGTTGACTCACCAAAGCCTAGTGCCCTACCTATGTTTGCTTTGCTTTCGCCATTATCAAATCTCTTAATGATGTCAAGTTTAGTATCCAAAGTGATGAATTTTCGTTTATTACCCTTTTTCCTGTCCATAGCTATGAAAGGTAATTTAAAAAAAAAATTTGTTTTGGTAGGATGAGCGATAAGCCTACCGCACTTCTACACTCATCGAGGATTGCTGAGGAACTGCCCAGCGACTAGTGAGAACTTTACGGAGCACTTTCCCACAGCTTTCATACAAGATGAAATTAGCGCCAGATCCTCGCTAAACGCTACACAGGAATCACTAAAATTGAACAAATTGTGAAAAATCAGAGCGAAAATAATACAGAATCAAACATACATCATGTACCACTTAAACTACATTAATTGTACATTTAGCATGATGTAATATCTGTGTTAACGTTAAAATTATACAAGAATATGAGTTACCAGAGCAAATTTCAATTTCAGAGTGGTATGGGGTGCTGCTGTCGAGTGTTTCGGAGTCGATTCCCATGCATTTAAGTTGGAAGACCCTGGTGAGTGCGTGTCACGTATTTGCCGCTTCAGGCGCCGTTGTGAGTTGCCAAGCACCGCAAGAAAAAACAGCGCACTAATCAAATTTGATAACGCATATATTAAGGGGATAGTATCAAAAAAATTTTGCGCACTAATTAAAACCGCATTGTTCAAAACCGCATTAATCAAGGGTTTCCTGTAATGGTAAAGAATTAATTAATGGTAGAAAAAGAGACTGGTGAAGCAGATTTGGTGGAAATGGCATCGGAGGTAAAACCAAATCAATTCAGAGGATAATAGTGCAGATGAAAATTCTAAATTTCCAAATTTTACACTAAAAAGCATACAGGAAGGCATAAAGTTAGTCGAGCAATTAGAATCTTATTTTTTGAATGCAGATTCTTGAATGAAAGGAGCCCAAAGTTCAAAAATGCTTAGTTCCATATGATGAAATTTACAAAGATTTATGAAGCAAAAGCAAACAAGCCAAGCTCACTGATTTTTTAAAGAGGGCAGAAGATACATGAAATCTAGTATTTTTGTTAACAAAATAGTGTATTTTTGTTAGTTTTTCTAATGGAATCCTCCTTTTTGTACATTTTCTTAGTCCCATATAACACAGTTTCACACAACACGACATTTCATAGAAACCTAACTACCATGTTATATGAGGGTTATCTGTACTGTGGCCATACTCCAAAAAAGCATACTTCAGCATTTGTCACTAGTTTGGAGATGTCTGTGTTTAAAGATCATCTCCCATCCATTGCCAGCAAGTACAAAGAGATTATTATTTCATTGTATATAAAGCAGTGAATTAGGCCACACCTTGAATACTGCACACAGTTTGGAAACCTCATCTTAGGAAGGACATAGATCTGTTGGAAAGGATGCAGAGAAGAGCAAAGAACAAAAAGATTATCTGGAGCATGAAAGGGTATTCTTAGCAAGAAAGCTGGAGTTCTGTAAATTGTACCTTTGAGAAATGAAGCATCTTCATGGAGAACTAACTGAAGTGTTTAAAGCTCTAAAAGGGTTGAGTATACTAAATGCTGATAAAATCTTTATTCTTTCTCAGATTAAATGCACATAAAGGGGTGTGAATTTAAATTGGAAAGATTATCCACCAAGTAGGTGTGCCAGAGAGCAGTTGTTGTAATAAACTTTTAGTATTAGTATTAGCAATGGCCACCTGTTGCAAGGAAGCCTATGGCTATGCTGCACCAGCCAAAAAAAAATAAAGTAACAAAATAATAAATAAAATAAAAAGATAAGAAAAAAAAATAATAATATGAAAAAATTTTAAAAATTAATAAATAAGAAAAGGGAATGGACAACCTAAGTTTTTCCCTTCTCCTATAGGTAATTATTCAGCTGCTCTTTGAATTTCCCCAAACTGTCAGCCTCTACCACCCATGTAGGTATTCTAGTAATTTATTACTCTCTGGCTAAAATAAAACTTCCTGCAATCCAATCTAAACATCTCCCCCCCGTAACTTGAAATTATGGCCCCTAGTTCTAGAATCATTTATAACCGTGAAAATTCATTTATTTTGCTTATGCCTCTCAGAGCCTTAAACACCTCAATCAAGTCTCCTCTAAGGTTCCTAGTTTCCAAGCTCTGCAACCCAAATATTTGAAGTCTTTCCTCGTATGGACACCCTTTTGCCGATCTCACCAGGTGAGTTACCTGTCTCTGGACCCTTTCAAGAAGCAGTGTCTTTCTTTAGGTGCGGTCTCTATACCCGAACACACTTTACCTAGTGTGGAGGTAGAGGGTTTTGTGTGGGTACACAAAAAATAACAGTAGGCTCAGCATCCCCTGGAAAAATTTCTTTTAAAGAAATTTAATGATCAGAGAAACAGGCATTTGCAAGTGTTTTGAAATATTATTTGATATCATTGCATCTAATAATCTTAGTTCTGTAACGTATATACTTGTATATATGTGATGGCTGTGTTTTGTTTTGTTTTTTTGTTTAATAACTAAAATATTATTATTACATTGGCAGTAATTGTGATTTTATTTTTCTAATATTTTATTAAATAAATGTTTAAGAAAGAAAAAAAAAATTACTTTTAAAATGCCTCACCTAAACTTCTGGCAACTTCTGAAATTTTTATCTGGCAATGGCCCTGACTACATAAAATTCCTATGATTAATAACTCTTTTCACAACCAGTTCCATATTGAATGTTTGAAGGAAAAATAAATAAATAAATATATACAGTGAAACTTCCCTTTAACGGACAGCCATGGGGAACGAAAATGTGTCCGTTAGAGAGAAGTGTCCGCTAACAAGAAGTCTGAGGGAGAAAAAAAAAAAAAAGAAAGATAGAAAGAAAAATCGTTAAACGTTTAATGTAAAATTAAATTAAAATATATACAGATTTTGAACAATATTTTTGTGAATAATATACAATTACATACAAAAGAGATAAAGAAAAATCGTTAAACGTTTAATGTAAAATTAAATTAAATTATATACAGATTTTGCACAATATTTTTGTAAATAATATACATACAATTGTGCTATGCATATTATGACTATCTTAAGAAAAATACATACAGTAATCACTTATTTTCTTCTGCACCTTCTTCCGGCTGATAATTTTGTTTTCAACATTTGTTTGGAGTGAAGAAACCATCGAATTCAGTATCTTCTTCAGTGGCGAAAAACATTTTTAAACGATTGATTTGTATGAGCGCTTCTTCTATTTTCATCGGTGGTTCGTCGTTAATATGTTCTTCGACAGAATGACCTCCTTCCATTTCTTCATCCTCATGAGGAACTTCTTGAAAAATACCGATGATAATGTCGTTGATATCTGTAGCATCTTCTGTAGTGAGGTTCGAGTCTATATCTTTGTAGCCAGGGTCACTTGTAGCTGAAGTATCGTACATTATCAATAGATGTTGAAGTTCTTGTTCTTCTTGGTGCTCCACATTGCTGTTCACAACTTCAGTTTTTGCGTTTGAGAAGCCAGACTTTACAAAACAGTTCACGACAGTTTGTTTTCTAATTGCATTTACTGAAGAGGAAATCCATTGAATCGCATCTAGGATGCTGAGTTTATTTGCGAAGTCACTCGCACATGTTACATCGTTCATGTTTGCAACGAGATGTCTTAAAACACATTTTCTGTAGTGAAGTTTAAAATTTTTTATTATCCCTTGATCCCAGGGCTGACACTCTGGAGATGTGTTTGGTGGCAGAAAAACGATTTGAATGTTGGACAATTCAATGTGCGGGTGAGATGCAGCATTATCTATGAAAAGAATAAATTTTCTGTTTTGAGAATCATGTTTTGGTTAAAGTGACTTATCCATTCGCTCATGATATCTCGTGTCATCCACGCTTTTTTATTAGACTTCCAGTCAACATTCAAAAGATTCAACTTTATGCCCTTGAAACAACGAGGATTTTGTGGTTTTCCTATAACAAGAGGTTGTTCAAAGTCTCCCAGCATATTTGTACACAATAGTACAGTCAAGCGTTCCTTAGAAATTTTTCCGCCCTGACACTTTTCGTTTTTTAGACTCATTGTTTTTTCAGGAAGAGCTTTAAAAAACAACCGTTTCGTTTTTCACGACATAAATCTTCCAATTTGACGGTCCACTCTGTTACAACCCCAGTACCAACAGATCCGCCTTCACCACTTACAGTTTTCCAAGAAATTTTATGCCGAGTTTTGAACTTGTCTAGCCATCCCACAGAAGCTTTGAACTCATTTAGTCCCATAGATTTCGCAACCTCCAAAGCCTTTTCCCTAATAATAGGCCCATTAATGGGAATTTTTTAGCACGTGCGCGACAAAACCACTCGTATGTAGCACTGTCAATTTGAAGTCCAACAGTTTTCGGGAATGATTTTTGAACCCGATCATTTCCGTGTTGCCAAAATTGTTTGAGCAGTTCATTTTTTTCCTTTAGGATGTCGCTTACCTGCGTCTTCCCGATTTTGAATTTTGCAGCGAGATTGCGAACACTATTTTTTTGCCGATCATACGCATTAATGAGTTCGACTTTATCTTTTAAAGTTAAATGTTTACGAGAAGACATTGTGCACTTCACACGACACTGAACAAAATTGAAAACTGAAACTGAAAAGACGAAAGGCCGACCAAATCCCCCCCCCCTGCACACACCGAATTCATCAGAAGTTTTACACGTGCCTTAAAATTCTTGAAAAAGTGTTTAGAACCGCAACGTAAACCTTGATAAAATTCAGAGAATCGGAAATAGAAAATAAACACACGATTGAGGCAATACGTGGAAGAAACGTTCCTAGAAAAAGAGCCGTAAGCTCGCCCGCTGTCCGTTATGGGGAGATCAAATTAAGTGCTAATCTAAACGAAACAGTGCAGATTGCCTGTCCGCATCCGTTACAGAGAATGTCCGCTAGACAGAAGCTGCAAACACGTTAAAACCAATGGAGGTGAGTTGGGGAATTTGAAAATGTCCGTTAACGAGAGGTGTCCGTTAGGAGAAGTTTCACTGTATACAGGTAACCCTTGTATAACACTGTAGTTAGGTTCCAAACAAAATCTTGTGTAGTTCAAAACCATGTTATATATGGGACTAAGAACCAGTACAAAAAGAGGGGTTACGTTTTTAAAGAGAGTAGTAGTAGTAGTAGTGGCATGCGATGCAAGAAAGCAAATGAATGAGCTTATGCAGCATCAGCCAAAAAAAAAAATTTTAATTTAGATAAACAGTTTTTGT
Source organism: Mastigoproctus giganteus (assembly GCF_048544385.1). Classification (NCBI taxonomy): domain Eukaryota; kingdom Metazoa; phylum Arthropoda; class Arachnida; order Uropygi; family Thelyphonidae; genus Mastigoproctus; species Mastigoproctus giganteus. Next base: position 38,677,318 of record NC_143581.1, read on the forward strand.
AGATATACGTAATACTTAATATACGTAAAGCCGTTATTTCGTTCGAATCTTGTAGCCATTGTTTTTGTATATAGTGGTAGGGAATTCAAATTTTTAATTGAGGTAGTTAGGTAGCTCTAATGTATAATTTATAGAGTAATATGCTTCACTGTTTCTATCAGATAGTGTAGTATTGACATTTAATTAAATTAATTTATTTATTTTATTAATTTAAAGTATCATGCCCCAAACTAGAGCAGCAAAGCAACGGGCACAAAGTGGCAGGAGTGCTGTGACTCGGGGGAGAACTGAGAGGGGCGATTCTCCAACGCATCAGAGCCTAAAAAAATGTGCGACTTGTGAAATGTTTGCCGAACTCTCTGGAACGGAACATGATATTGCCATGGGGGATGTCTTTGTGTGTGCGCGATGTAAGGAGTGTAAGGAAATCAGGCGACAACTCAGCGTTGTTATGGGCCTATATGAGACAGGGTGGATGCCCTCGAAAGATCTAAATTGAGGGGCTCATCAGGCTCTCAGCTGCCCACATCAACGCCAGAGCTTGCACTTGGTCATCACGCAACACATCAGAAACCCCCAAGGCAGAATGCGCTGGTCCGTCCCACAGGAACTAGTAGTTGTTGGTGACTCTATTGTCAGGGAAATGGGTGACATGCTTTGTAAAAAGGATAGGTGGAACAGGACCAGGGTATGTCTGCCAGGGGCAAAGGTTGATGACGTTGTAGAGTGGATATCATCTTTTAAAGGCACAAAAGGTGATATAGTTGTACACGTTGGCACTAATGATATTAGGAGTAGGAGACCGGCAGAATTACTTAACAAGTACAGGTCACTGTTGAACAGAAGCCGAGAATTAGGGTTGAGTCTGCATTTCTGCCCAGACACAATAGAAGGGAGTATATGATGAGAGGCTTGTCGATCAATTCGGCACTGGAAAGAATGTGCAAGGCTCAAGGGGTAGAATTTTTTCAGCCTGGACTGTACTTGTTAACAGCAGAGACTGCTTCTATAGGGATGGGATACACTTAAATAGAAAGGGTGCAAGAATATTTGCTGATGCTATCGAGGCAGTGTTAGGTGGGTCAGAAAACTGATAGCTTGGGGGGGGGGGATACAAGGACTAATAGTTTAACAGTAGCCGTAGGCAGAGGTGAAGGTGATTCTTGCACAACTTCTATTAGAATAAGTAGCGACCTGGAGTGCGGGGTGTTGGGGGTTTCAGGGACGGATGTCAGTCATCCTGAAATAGGTGGTTATATGGGTTGTGTTAGGGTAACTAGGAATAGGAGTAGGAGCATGTATGCTTGCATGTATACCAATGGTAGAAGTATAGTAAATAAATTTGATAAATTTGAAGTGTTGGTCGAGACATCAAAGGCGGATATTGTTGGGATAGCTGAGACGTGGTGTCACACAGATATAAAGAATGCTGAACTGGAATTTGGGGAGTACAATGTGTACAGAAAGGATAGAAAGGGAGGAGGTGTTATGCTGTTAATTAAGAAAAACATAAAATTAAAAGAAGTGCATCCAGTTGATATAGATGAACAGTGCACTGTTGAGTCAGTTTGGTGTGACATAAGCACTGGGAGATCAAAATTGAAAGTAGGAGTGTGTTATAGGCCTAATGACTCTGATGAGTACAGTGAATTGTACAGAGAAATAGAGTGGGCTAGTAAATCGGAATGTCTTATAATGGGTGATTTTAACTTCCCAGATATTGACTGGAACTTGTGGGTTGGTGACTCACACACTAGTCAGACTTTTGTGGATTTATTGGATGATTGTTTTCTGCAGCAGCATGTTCGAGAGGCAACCAGAGAAAGTAATACTCTTGATCTGGTTATCAGCAGTGATCATTCGTGTATTAAGAATTTGCAGATAAAGGAACCACTAGGTGGCAGTGATCACAGTGTACTGATGTGGGATTTACTTAAAGATATAATTACCATCAGGGGTAAAGGAAAGGGTTTTTGCTTTCATAAAGGTGAGCACAGTGGTCTCCGACAGTGTTTAAATTCTGTACAGTGGGATCAACTGACGATGTTACCAAGAGTAAATTCTAAGTGGGAAGCATTCAAGGAATTAATCGTGGATGCTACTAAAAGTTTCATACCCATTAAGAAATATTGTTCAAGGTTTAGGCCTAAATGGTTATCTAATGAACTAATGAGACTTGTAACAGAGAAGAAAAATGCATGGGATGCATATAAATTATCAAGCGACTCAGAAGCCTATGGCAGATATAAGCTAGTCTGTAATCAGGTCACAAAGCAGGTTAGGCAGGCGAAGGCAGATTACGAGAAATCCTTGGCAAAAGATGCTAAGAAAAACAGCAAGGATTTCTTTACTTATGTAAACTCTAAAAGGAAGGGGATGAATCTGATTGGTCCACTTGACTTCGATGGTTCGACTGTTGATGATCCTGCTCAGATAGCAAACAAACTGAATGAGTATTTTGCCTCTACATTCACACATGAGGAATTATTAAGGTTTGAAAATGGCAGAAGGTTATCAAATTGTAGCAGGATACTTAATGATTTTGTAATAACTGAAAGCAAAGTGGAGGTGAAATTGTTGAAGTTAAACATAAGAAAAGCACCTGGGGTGGATGAGATCTATCCAGTTATATTAAAGGAGGCGGCAAAGCAACTAAGCAAACCCTTAGCCATAATTATGAGAGCATCCTGGACTCGGGGGAGGTTCCCACGGACTGGAGATGTGCAAATTCACAAAGGGGGATCGAAGGGTAACACGAGTAATTAGAGACCAGTTAGTTTAACTTCTGTTCCGGGTAAAATAATGGAGTCACTGGTTAAAGATGCATTGCAGGATCATCTAGACAAGACTGCAGCAATAATTCAGACACAGCATGGGTTTGTTAAGGGAAAGTCTTGTCTGACAAATTTGATAGGATATTATGATGCGGTTACAAAGGAACTGGATGCAAAAAATAATTTTGATATCATATATTTGGATTTCAGGAAAGCTTTTGACACTGTTGCGCATGAAAGACTATTGTACAAATTGGAGCACTATGGTATTAAGGGTAAGTTGCTACAATGGATAAAAGGATGGTTAAGTGGGAGAAGACAGAGGGTGGTAATCAATGGCTGCTGCTCTTCGTGGACTAATGTTATTAGTGGAGTCCCGCAGGGTTCGGTGTTAGATCCACTGTTGTTTTGTATATTTATCAATGATATTGATGAAGGTATATCAGGCTTAATGTCGAAGTTTGCAGATGATACAAAGTTGGCAGGGTTGTTAATGACAGTAATGGCAGTGTGCTACTGCAACAGGATCTAGATAATTTGGGCAGATGGGCTAAGAAGTGGCAACTGAAGTTTAACCTTGACAAATGCAAAGTACTGCATATGGGTAGAAATAACCCCAGAGAAACGTACCAAGAAGTAAAACTGTCAACATGAAATGCGTGTTGGCAAAATTTATGGTCAGAGTCAGTTCATTCAGGAAATATGGTCGAACCAGCAGAAAATGGAATCGGTGCAATAGTAGAACTTGCTAAGTTCTATGTACCAATGTGTGGTACTACGCTTAAGGTGGTAGAATATGAAAAAGACCTGGGAGTAATTGTGCAGTCAGGTATGAAGTTTTCTGAGCAATTCAGACAGGGTGCCAGGGCAGTTCATGGGGTTTTGTCAATGATATATAGGAATTTTGCTAGCAGGGAGAAGGAGGTGATTGTCCCTCTGTATAAGGCAATAGTCAGGCCACGCCTTGAGTACTGCGTACAGGTCTGGAGGCCTTATTTTAGGAAGGATGTAGATTTCCTTGAGCGTGTACAGAGAAGGGCAACAAGATTGGTGAGGGGAATGAAGGGATCCTCTTACCAAGAGAGGCTTAAGTTCTGCAAATTGCAGTGACTGGAGACTAGGCACCTGCGTGGTGATCTGATTGAGGTGTATAAGGCCTTGAATGGGTTGAGCACGCTGAATTCTGATGGGATCCTTCCGCTTGTTCAGATTACGAACCTAAGGGTGCATAAATTCAAATTAAGAAAAGACAGATGTAGAATAGATGTGCGGAAATTTGCCTTTAGCCAGCGGGTGGTTAATTGCTGGAACAAACTTCCATCTATCGTTATGGAAGTTGATTGATAGGTTAAATAAATTTAAGGAGGAACTGGACAAACATTTAGAGGGAATTGTTTTGTAATTTTTTTTTTTTGGCTGATGCTGCATAAGCTCATACACTTGCTTTCTTGCATCACATGCTACTACTACTACTACTACTACTACGTTTCAAAAGCTAACAAAAATACACCATTTTTTAAACTATCAGAAACTTAATTTTTATTAAAAATAGTAATAACTGAACAAACATCTTAGAAAGTGTGATATGATACTTATATGTCAGATAATGTATGTTCATTTAATTTTCTTCCTCTTCATTGCTGCTAAGCACAATCAAATGAGAATGTTTTCTCTATTGCAGAATATCTTCACCTTCTGAACTTTCTTCTGCAGCATCTAGATTTCGTGTATCTTGTGCTCTCTATAAAAAATCATTTATCTTTGTGTGTTTGCTTTTGTTTGATAGATCTTTGTAAATTTCATGGTATGGAGCTATGCATTTTTGAAGCTCCCTCTTGAACTTTGTGCTCCTTTCAGTCGAAGGATCTGCATTCAAAAAATGAGATTCTAATTGGTCAGCTAAGTTTATGCCTTCCCATATACTTTTTAGTGTAAAATTTGGAACTTCAGAATTTTCGTCTGCTCTATCATCCTCTGAATTGATTTGGTTTACTTCTGATGCTATTTCCACCAAATCCGCTTCACTAGCCTCTTTTCGTACCAGTAGTTCTTGAACATCTTCAGTAGTCATATCATCAAAACCTTCTCCTACCGACTTAGCAAGTTCTACTATTGCACTGATTCCATTTTCTGCTGGTTCGACCATATTTCCTGAATGAACTGACTCTGACCATACATTTTGCCAATGCACATTTCATGTTGACAGTTTTACTTCTTGAGTGATAAAGCTATGATTTCAATACAGTCCACAATTGAAAAAATGTTTCTGTGCTTCCATCACTTCAATAGATTTGGAATCAATTTTTCTAAAATCCATTGATTTTTCTAATGTAATGACTTTTAAAGGTAGATATAATACCTTGATCTAATGGCTGAATTAAAGAAGTTGTGTTAGGCAGTAGGAACATTACACCAATGTTTGGATGACTGAAATCTTTTGGATATCTTGGCATATTATCCAACAAAACAATTTAGAAACCATTCTTTAAGTAAATCAGCAATTATCCAAGCTTTTTTATTTGCTTTCCAATATACCAGTAATGCATTTTTATTTACATCTTTCATTGCACGAGGATTAGAGGATCTATAACTAGCTCCTCTAGCATAGAGTTTATCACGTAATCTCCTGATGTGTTACTGTGCATAAGTAACGTTACATGATCTTTTGATGCCTTAAAACCTGGTACAGTTTTTTTTTTTTTTTTGAAGTAACCATTCTATTGGACATTTTTTTTCCACCAAAGACCTGCCTAATCGGCACTGAAAACTTGATGTGTAGTGTATCTGTGCTCTTCAATAATTTTTTGAAATTTCTCTGCATTATTCTTGCAGCTTCATTATCAGCCGATGCACCTTCCCCTTGAATTTTTATTTCATGTAATAAGAAGCGGTTTTTAAATTGCTGAAACCAACCTTTATTGGCAACAAACTCCAGGTTAACAGGAGATTCTCCATTTTCTTTTAAATGGTTATAAATTTTTAGTGCCTTTTGTTTAATTACATTGTCATCTAATGGAATCCATTTTTTACTACTATCGTCAATCAGTATTAGTATTAGTAACGGCCGCATGGTGCAAGAAAGCCTATGGCTTATGCTGCACCAGTAAAAAAAAAAAAAAAATCCAAACAAAACAATGATAAAAATAAATAAATAAATAAAATAAATAACTAAATAATAATAATTAATAAATAAAAAATAAATAAAATAAATAAATAAAAAGGAAATTAAACCTATCATCCTATGCGCTTCCCTTACCCGAAAGTACTATCCAGATGACCTTTGAATTTCCCCAAACTGTCGGCCTCTACCACCCATGAAGGCAACTTATTCTAGTAATTTATAACTCACTGACTAAAATAAAACTTCCTGCAGTCCAATCTAAACATTTCCCCCCCCCCGTAACTTGAATTTATGTCCCCTAGTTCTAGCATCATTTATAATCTTGAAAATTTTGTCCTCATTCATTTTACTGATGCTTCTCAGAGCCTTAAACACCTCAATCAAATCTCCTCTAAGGTTATCTAGTTTCTAAACTAGACACCTCTAAGGTGTCTAGTTTCCAAACTCTGCAACCCACATATTCGAAGTCTTTCTTCATAAGGATGCCCTTTTGCCGATCTCACCAGGCGAGTTACCCTTCTTTGCACCCTTTCAAGAAGCTCGATGTCTTTCTTTAGGTGCAGTCTCCATACTTGAACACAGTATTCCAAGTGTGGTCTAACATAAGCCTTATATAATGGGATTATCATGTCCCTGTCTCTACTTGCAAAAGTTCGATAGATCATCGATAGGACACCATGGGCCTTCCTTGCAACCTGTTTACAATGCTCAGAGAATTTCATGTCTGAGCGTATCGTAACACCCAAGTCCCTTTCCTCCAGTACTGGGTTTAGTTGAACTCCACCAAGTGAATAAGTTTTTTTGGGATTACTGTTTCCCAGGTTTAATACCTTACACTTTGTTGGATTAAAGCACAGCTGCCATTTTTCTGACCATTCCTGAAGTCTATCTAGGTCTCTCTGAAGAAGCTCAGCTTGACAGTGATCATTAACTACTCTACCAATTTTAACATCATCTGCAAATTTAGAATGAATTGGTCAATGAGTTCTTTGCGGCTCTTGGTTTGTCCTTCATGTCAAAATTACCTTACCAAAACCATTGCCGCCATCTATGGACATTACTTTGATCAACTATCTGGTCTCCCTATAGACTGCCAGTAGTTTTTGATGGACAGATGTGACTGACTGATCACTTGATCTGAATAGGAACCCCCATCACATACTGATGTGTATTACTTATTGACCTTCCCTTGTATATAAGTGAATTAATACTAATAGATATTTTGGTAGAAAAGGCTACCTTTGGTAGCCTTTTCTAACAAAATTGGGGAACCCCACTTTTTACATCAACCCAATCTGAGGAATAGCCATTTATCACAACCCTATGCCTCCTGCCCTGAAGCCATCCTTCTATCCATCTGAGGATTTTCCCAGTGATTCCAACCTGTTCCAGCTTATAAAGCAACCGCTCATGTGGGACTGAGTCAAAAGCTTTGCTGAAATCTAAATAAACAATGTCGAAATTATTCCCTAAATCCAGCTTGTGAGTGACCCTTTCTAAATAGCGAACCAGATTTGTTAAACATGATTTTCCCTTTACAAAACCATGCTGAGTATCCTTGAGAATTTCAATTCGATCCAAATGATCCTGAATTCCACCCTTGATCATTGCCTCCATGATTTTCCCTACTACTGAAGTCAGACTGACAGGTCAATAATTTCCAACTTCACTTTTAGAGCCACCCTTATGTATGGGAGATACATTTGCACTTTTCCAATCCAAGGGAATCTCCCCAGAGTCTAGTGATGCTCGCATAATTAGCCTCAATGGTTCAATGCACTCGCTTGCCGCCTCTCTTAAGATTATAGGGTATATTCCATCAACTCCAGGAGCCTTACTGTTCTGTAGGCTCGAAAGTTTTTTCATTAAATAATCTTGCAAAATTTCAATATCATTAATTACATATTTTTTAACTTCGCTCCCACAATTTCCCATTACCACAAATTCAGATACTAAGTGCTTTTTCCATTTTCTCAATTACTGGCGCTTGGGAATGAGCTGATGTATTTGCGGAAGATGAAAGATCCTGCAGCAACAGCAGTTCTGATTTTCTCTTCATTTTTCTTTATGGTCGGGATTGTTGTTTCATTTAAATTTAAACTTTTTGCAATGTACGATACCTTTCCCCTTTTTTAAGACCATCCAAAATATGTATCTTTTATTCTAGAGAAATAAAGTTTCTTTTGAGCGGTGCTTTTTTACTTTCCTTAGACATAATTTAGGGCTGGAATTTAATTTACAACAAAGAAATTATTCAAATGCGGTTTTTAAGAACAAAGTTTAGTAATACATACCCAAGAAAATTTATGAACGATTAAATAAAAACCAAAATAACCTTACAAAAACCTTTAAAATCACAAACTGCACTCTCCGAAGTCATAATTTTTTATGGTCTTAAACAAGCACGAATTCAATAGCACAGAACCTAACACGAGGATTTCTCAATAATGTTTATTTGCATAGTGACTAGTGAGTCAACAGTGGGGATTCACAAAAAAGAATGGAAATGTTGGAAAATTACATCCAACATAATAGCAAGGTTTTCCCCACACAAAAGCCCAAAAAATATAGTGCTGTGCGAGGTTTGCTGCAATTCTCTAACCGTGTTATATAAGTACTGTATTGTGCAAGGATTGCTGCAATTTATCAATTATGTTTGAGTGAAACTGTGTTATAGAAGTACCATGTTATATGGGGGTTGCCTGTATATATAAAATTGAAATAAGAGATCAGTTTTTTGTAATAGAGAAATATGATCTTCAGATGACTCAACTCCACAGAGATATTTTCTAAATCCCTCCAGATAAGGGTAGATGAGTTGAAAATATAAAATAAAGATTTGAAAAACTTAACTTTTAATTTTTTATTTAAATTTTAAATCATTCATTTTAAATACCTTTCCAGATGATGACCTTAGTAATATCATCATCAGTCAGACTTCTTATAATGTAAAAGGGTTTGAAGAGTGGTATGACACTACCTGCATTATACCAAATGTTAAAGCAAGTGCCATCTGCTCTCTTTTGATTCAGAAAGAGGGGAAAAAGATATCTGCAGATCTGAGTTATCCAAGGATTACAAATCTTCATAAAAGCATTAATGGATCATATTCATTTCAGTGATATTTTCCCCCTTAAGCTGAAGTTCTCCATGATAGTATAGTGGATTTTGTATTTGTTACTTATTTGGGGAAGTTTGAATTCAAATCCCATTGGAGAAAAAGGGGCAATTCTTAATGACTTCTTAAATCGTGTCTGTAATTAGCTAATTTCAAGCAGGAGTAGGGTTTTCTTCTGTAAGTTACACCAAGTTTTTCAGACCACACAATAAAATGCTCATAATACATAGTAAAACAATGAACTGATTTGCTGAATTACATCTGAAAAGTGTGGCCATAGTGTACCATGCGAATAGGTGCACAACAACCAAAGTAGTTAACGTGCTGAAAAATCAACAAACAACTTGAAATTCAATATGAGACTGGTAATGATGTGTAACAGGCTCTGAATTATTGTTGATTATTGCATCCAAATTCCTGAAAAGCATTTAATCTTGTTTTGTCATTTTTGTAGAATCATGCTTGTATAATATTAATCTGCTGTATTAATTCCTTATGATATAAGAGGAAGGGAGATATAAAAAAAATGCCAGTCCTTTATGAACCATTTGAAGTAACCTAAAAAAAATAATGAAAATAATCAATTCAGATAAAGTGAAATCCAATTGCCCATTTAAAATAAAATGTTGTTGTTTTTTGGTTTTTAGGAGCATTAGCAACTAAGGCCATATTGCTCCAGGGATATGCGGTGATCATTCCCTGACCTTTCTGCATCCTCTGTATTTGGTGGTCATGGGCTCGAACCCTGGTCTAATCAAGAAGCGTGTGCTACGCACTGCTGCTCCTGCCCACCTGGCTACGGAGGCTCTCCATTTAAAATAAAATAAACATACTCCTTAAAACTTTCAGAATAAATATTCAGTAATATTCAGCTTTTGAAATTGAAATGAAGAACAAGAAATGAAAATTTCAAAAGCAAGACCTCTAAATCAAAAGGCACTTAGAATGGCTGGGTCTGAAAAGCCCAACCATGACCCTGATGTTCAATATCAGGGTCAAGTTACATCATTCCAGTTTGGAATACGATGACCTGAAAGTTAGTTAGGCAGTTGTATTTAACTGCTAGCAGATGCATTCAGATCCAAGAAAGGTGTACTTTCTTCATCAGTCAGTTTTTTGCGAAGGAAGGCAGGAAATAGTTTAAAATGTTACATTTTAAAATTTTATCCTTAATCCTCACACTCTATTGGATAATATAAACAAATAATATCTTTAATAACATTATTCTTATTATTGGTCTTATTATCCAATAAAAAAAAAAGTTTTATGATTATCATACAGCTAAATTTCAACGAAGGAGCGGGTGAACTATTATATTTTATACAAACACTGACTTGTAAAGAATTCTTTTACTGTTATACTTTTCCAATTAGAAAATAATTAATAAATAATACAGATTAAATGCAAATACCATATGTTGGTATTTACATTGGCAGTGTGCTACTGCAATAGGATCTAGAAAATTTGGGCAGATGGGCTGAGAAGTGGCAACTGAAGTTTAACATTGACAAATGCAAAGTACTGCATATGGGTAGAAATGACCCCAGAGGAATGTACCAACTGTGTGGTACTACTCTTAAGGTGGTAGAAAATGAAAAAGACCTGGGAGTAATTGTGCAGTCAGATATGAAGTTTTCTGAGCAATGCAGACAGGCTGCCAGGGCAGGTCATGGAGTTTTATCAATGATATATACAGGAATTTTGCTAGCAGGGAAAAGGAAGTGATTGTCCCTCTGTATAAGGCAATGGTCAGGCCACGCCTTGAGTACTGCGTACAGGTCTGGAGGCCTTATTTTAGGAAGGATGTAGATTTTCTTGAGCGTGTACAGAGAAGGGCAACAAGATTGGTGAGAGGAATGAAGGGATTCTCTTACCAAGAGAGGCTTAAGTTCTGCAAATTGCAGTGGCTGGAGACTAAGCACCTGTGAGATGATCTGATTGAGGTGTATAAGGCCTTAAATGGGTTGAGCATGCTGAATTCTGATGGGATTCTTCCACTTGTTCAGATTACGAACCTAAGGGGACATAAATTCAAATAGAGAAAAGACAGATGTAGAATAGATGTGCGGAAATTTGCCTTTAGCCAGCGGGTGGTTAATTGCTGGAACAAACTTCCATTTATCGTTGTGGAAGTTGATTGATAGGTTAAATAAATTTAAGGAGGAACTGGACAAACATTTAGAGGGAATTGTTTTGTAATTTTTTTTTTTTTTTGGCTGATGCTGCATAAGCTCATACACTTGCTTTCTTGCATCACATGCCACCACCACCACTACTACTACATTCAAATACTCATGGGTGTTGAGAGCCAGCATGACACCTGGAACCAACAGCCTCATTAGTCCTGCCTTTACCCTTCAGTTACTCTTTTCTATAAGCAGTGAGCCCAGCTCCCTGTTTTATGTTCAGGCCCAGAGCCACTGACCCGCACGTAGTATATGCTATTGTGATTTCTAATTAATGTTTCTCCCACCCTCATTTACAGTGAATTCTGCATATAAGATTTGCTGATTAATTATATTAGCCATTTTATTGAATCACAAAATATGTTCAGACAGTTAATAGTTTGGAATTGTATGGCAAGATCTTTTCCTTTCTATTCTTATTGTACCAGGTGATCAGAATTCACGTATATAAGCAGATTGTGCTTGTATAATTGCAGTGTTTACTTTCATTGTCTCAACATTTTACTGTAGTATTTGTGAAAAATAATCATTTTGTAATCATCTTGTTTATCATCTACTGGGGCTCCTTTCTGTTAATGAATTGAACTGTGCAGTGCTATAATTTAGCTAATTCTAGATTGCCAATGATAGCATTATCTTTCAAAAAGATAATGCTATCAAACACATCAGCAAAAAAAAAAAAAAAAACCTCACATTACCTGTCAGGTCCCTCCAATGGTTTATCTAGTTCTCTCTTTAATTTATTCGAACTGCCTACTTTCACAACAACAGATGTGTTTATTCCAACAATTAACTGCCTGCTGGCCGAAGACAAACTTCTAAGTTTGTCTTCGGTCAGCAGGCAGTTAATTGTTGCATCATGCTGCCGTCCTTCCTCAGTGTGAATTGACATTTCCTCGTGTGTGTGTGTGTGTGGTCTGAGTAAGAGAAAGAATGTTATTTAGCATTGAACTTGCTCAATCCATTCAAAGCCTTAAACACCTCAGTTAGATTGCCTTGTATGTGCCTAATCTGTAGTCATTGCAATATGCAGAACTAAATAAATTGACTAAGTTTGACAAATCATTATTATTCAGTTGTGAAGTGTTTTACATGTTAATATAAAATTAAATAAAAAAAGCAGTCTCATCCATGTCCTCAGTGAGATGCTGTAAGCTATATAGAAAAAAAATAAACATGTATTTTTTACTTTATTTTTTCAAAACTTTTCCATTGTGATTTTAATAAGTAGACCCCACTGTAATTTGAAAATCAGCGATTTTTTTTATCTACTTTTAATTCACTTTTGATATAAGAATAAATAGTTAATTACTAGTTATTTATGCTAACCATTTAATAATTGGTATACCATTTTATTATACATATGCAGCGTATTTCACTATAATTTTTCATTTTAGTTTATTTTCCAAAAATACTTCAAATTAACTTAGTATACAAAAAAAAATTATTATACATTTGGCATAAATATAAGGATTCGGTATTAACTATTTTACTGCTTTATTATGAGTTTTCTTTAATAAGTAATGCAGATCAATGGTGTGATCGTTTTCATCCATGTCATTGTCCATATAATAAGCGTATCCTTGAATCCTGCTGATTACAGTGTCCGTGCCAAAAAGAACAAGGGTCCTTTGCCATATTTTGATCATAATAAACATGCTCATGTAATTGAAAATCAGTTTTGTTATATATGTGAAGTGAAAGTGTAAGTAAAAGACATTTATATTTCTAATAAAAATATCTGTTGTATATGAAAATTTAAATTTTATTACATATTGTGTTTTAATTAAGTATAATATGTGTTTAACTGAATAACCAAGATCAAGAAGTAAACAGTAGGGCCCCACTTGTACAGTGGGTTAGGTTCCAGACCCCCGCTGAAAAGCGAAACATAGCCTTTTTTTCACTTGCGAATGCATATAAAAACCTAATAACATGTTTACACTATCATATGCTGTAAACAGACTGAATAACAGACAATAAAATGGTGCCTGACACCCTTCTCGAACTTCATTGTTAAACATATCATGCCAAAAAGCACCAAACATAATGACCATGGATATAATTGAAAACTGCCGTATTAGTGCAACGCCGAAAAGCGAGGCCCAACTGTATATAGGTATTCTTCAGCTGTCACCAATTCAAATGATCGGTTCAAAGCACCGATAAAGGGAGTAACTATAGACATGTAAGTTTGGCTTTGTGCTATGAAATTTTTGAATCCATATATATATTATTCTTTTATTGTCCTCCTAGATGATATATATTTAATTTTTACAGCACAAATCTCTGGAACAATTACACATAATCAGGTACAGGATAAGTACAAGGTAATGCTGAGGAAAACATTGTGCATTAGGGTTAATTTCCAAAATATCTGAAATTCTACCCAAACACAATAGGAGGGAATATATTTTGAGATTCTTCTCAGAAAAGAGTTCTTCTCTGTGTGGTTGTTTTTCTTAACAGGAGAGACTGCTTTTACAGGAATAAGATATACTTAAGTGGGAAGGTACCAGAATATTTGCTGATTTGTTGAGGCAGTACTAGGTGCATTGGAAAACTGTTAGCTTGGGGAGATACACAGAATAATAGATTAACAATAGGCAGAGGTGAAAGTGATTCTTGCACTGCTGCTATTGGGACACACAATAGCTAGGAAAACAAGGTGTGGGGGATTACATGGCCTTCTGTTGGTCAGCATGGAACAGGGAAGTACATGGGCTGTGTTATGATAACTAAGAATAAGAACAGGTAAGAATAAGATAACTAAGAATAAGAGGTTAGGCAGGCGAAGGCAGATTACGAGAAATCTTTGGCAAGGGATGCGAAGGAAAACAGCAAAGAGTTCTTTACTTATGTAAACTCTAGAAGGAAGGGGATGAATCAGATTGGTCCACTTGATATCGATGGGTCAACTGTTGATGATCCTGCTCAGGTAGCTAACAAACTAAATGAATATTTTGCATCAACATTCACACATGAGGAGTTATTTAGCGAGGGGAAAGCCAGAGGTGTATTCAACTCTAGCAGTAAGCTAGAGAATCTTGTAATAACTGAGAGTAAAGTGGAGGAGAAATTGTTAAAGATAAACACAAGAAAGGCATCCGGGGTGGATGGGATCTATCCAGTTATATTAAAGGAGGCAGCAAAGGAAGTAAGCAAACCCTTAGCCATAATTATGAAAGCTTCCTTGGACTCAGGGGAGGTACCCACAAACTGGAGATGTGCAAATGTGACCCCAATTCACAAAGGAGTATCAAAGGCTGACAAGTAATTATAGACCTGTGAGTTTAACTTCTGTTCCAGGAAAATTAATGGAGGCACTAGTTAAAGAAGCACTGCAGGATCATTTAGACAAGACTTCTGCTATAGCTCGGACACAGCATGGTTTTGTTAAGGGGAAGTCATGCCTGACCAATTTGATTGGATACTATGATGCAGTCACAAATTAACTAGATGCAGGGAATAACTTTGATATTATATATTTGGATCTTAGAAAGGCTTTTGATACTGTTGCACATGGAAGACTGCTGCACAAATTGGAGCAGTGTGGCATTGGAGACAAATTGCTGCTGTGGATAAAGGGGTGGCTGAGGGGGAGAAGACAGAGAGTGGTAATCAATGGACACTGCTCGTCGTGGACTAATGTTATTAGTGGAGTCCCTCAGGGCTCAGTCCGTTATTGTTTTCTGTATTCATAAATGATATTGATGAGGGTATATCAAGCTTAATGTCGAAGTTTGCAGAAGATACAAAGGTAGGCAGGGTTGTCAAGGACACTACTGACACTATGCTGCTGCAACAGGATCTGGAAAGGTTGAGCAGATGGGCTGAGAGGTGGCAAATGAAGTTTAACATTGACAAATGTAAAGTACTACACATGGGAAACAGCAACCCCAGAGCAACGTATCAACTCTGTGGTACTACACTGACAGTGGTAGAGAATGAAAGGGACCTGGGGGTGGTTGTGCAGGCAGATATGAAGTTCTCTGAGCAGTGCAGACGGGCTGCAAGAGTAGCTCATGGTGTATTGTCAATGATATATAGGAATTTTTCTAGCAGGGATAAGGAGGTGATTATTCCCTTGTATAAGGCAATGGTCAGGCCACACCTAGAGTACTGTATACAGGTCTGGAGGCCTCATTTCAAGAAGGATGTAGAGCTGCTGAAACGAGTACAGAGAAGGGCAACAAGATTAGTGAATGGAACAAAGGGGTGCTCTTACGAAGAAAGGCTTAAGTTTTGCAAATTACAGTGTCTGGAGACTAGGCACCAGCGAGGTGATCTGATAGAGGTGTATAAGACCTTGAATAGTTTGAGCATGCTCAATGCTGATGGGATTCTTCCTCTCGCTCAGAATAATCACCTGAGAGGGCATAAATTCAAATTGAGGAAAGACAGATGTAGGATAGATGTGCGGAAATTTGCCTTTAGCCAGCGGGTGGTTGGTAGGTGGAACAGACTTCCATCCGTTGTCGTGGAAGTTGATAGCCTAAATAAGTTAAAGGCTCAGCTGGACAGGTATTTTGAATGAACAGAGGGGTGAAGTGGAAGTGGTTTTTTTTTTTTTTTTTTTTGGCTGATGCTGCATAAGCTTGCTTTCTTGCATCAAATGCCTCTACTAATGCTAAATGCTAATGCTAACAGGTGCATGTATACTAGCAAGTACACCAATACTAGGAGCATAGAAAATAAATCTGCTGAAGTTGAAGTGCTGGTCAAGTTATTAAATACAGACATTGTGGTGATATTAGAGACATGGTGTCACTCAGATATAGGGAATGCAGAATTTTAATATGGCGACTACAATGTTTACAGAAAGGCCTGGGGAGGGGTTATGCCCTTAGTTAAGAAGCACAAGATCTAAGGCAGTGCATCCAGTTGACATGGGTGGCCAGTTCAATGTTTAATCAGTTTGATGTGACATAAGCACTGGGAACACAATAATGAGAGTAGAAATGTGTTAGGCCTAATGACTGTAATGAGCATCATAACATATAAGAAACAACTATAAAGAGAAATAGAGTGGGCCCTTAAATCAGAATGTGTTATTATGGGGAATTTTAACTTTCCAGATATTGATTGGAACTTGTGGTTGGTCACTCACACACTAGCAAGCCTTTTTCGAACTTATTGGATGACTATTTTCTACAGCAGCATGTTTGAGAGGCAACCAGAGGGAGTAATATTCTTGATTTGATTATCAGCAGTGAGTATTCATGTGTTAAGAATATGCAGATAATGGAACCACTAAGTGGCAGTGATCACAGCTGATGTGGGATTTACTTAAAGATGTAACTACCATCAAGGGTAAAGGGAAGGGTTTTACTTTCGTCAAGGAGATTACAGTGATCTCCAACAGTTTTTAAATTCTGTACAGTGATCTCTAACAGTTTTTAAATTCTATACAGTGACCAACTAATGATGTTACCAACAATAACATTCTAAATGGTAAGCATTCGTAGAAATAATCATAATAGCTATTGAGCTTTTCATACCAATTAAGAAATACTGTTAAAGGCATAGACCTAAATGATGTCAGATGAACTAATGAGACCCGTGGAAGAGAAGAAAAATGCATGGGATGTATATAAATCTTTGGCAAAGGATGGCAAGGAAAAACAAAAGACTTCTTTATGTATGTAAACACTAGAAGGGGGAATGAATCACATTGGTCCACTTGATGTCAAAGGCTTAACTATTGATAATCCTGCCCAATTTGCTGAAAAATATGTATTTTACATCTACATTCATGCATTGGAGTTCTTTTGCAAGATGCATCCAGAACCAGAACTCAGGTTAGGAACCATCTGATCCTTCTCACCACTAATCTTTGTTTCCTTGGTTTAACATTGGACACCAAACTCAACTTTGTTTCACATATCACATACCTACAAACTGTCTGTTTGAAGAAACTTAACATACTTGGGTCAGTTTCTGGGACCTGAGTATGTTAAGAGCACATCTGTATTGTTCCCTTATCAGGTCTCTTCTAGATTATGCGCTGTTGTCTGTAACTTGGCTAGGAAAACGTACTGACCAGATTTAATACCATTCAACATAGTGCCATTTGGACTGCATTAATGAACATTCCCTGTACAGAGTCCCTTATGTGGAAGGCACATGAAACTTCACTTCACCTTAGAAGAGAAATGCTGAGTTATGCAGTCAAAACTCAAACTTTCCAGCCCATCCAATTCGACTGTTACTTTCAACTCTGAAAGGACAGTTTTCTATAACAGCAAACCGACTGAAAATAAATAGACCCACATATTAGAGTAAAAGATTTGATGCACACCTGGAACCTTCATTTTAACAATATACATCAAGAGACCAATGTATTTGACCCACCATGGTCTGTAAATCTTCCTCTCTGTGATATCTATTTTCCAACAGTGGGGAAAGAAATCCTTGGCAGATGAAAGTATTAAGCAACTGCATAAAGTCCATGTTCTTGACAGTGCTCAAAGCTGTCTAATATATATATACAGGTTTTTTGAAAAACAGACTCTGTTGTTGTTGTTGCAGCAGCTGTGTTTTTACAATCTCTATATTATTACTGGTTGAGTGTACCAGTTATACTGCAGAATTATACACAATTAAATTAGCCTTAGAGAATATTTACACTTTCCGCATCACTAGTAGTGTAATATACACAAATTCCAAGAGTGTGGTATCTGTGTTGGACAATAAATTTTAAACTTTGCATCCCATCATAAAACATCAGGCAGCCAAACAACCAAGCACCACAGCATCAGAAAATTACCGAGTACCATATATGGATTTTTTGAGTAATTTAAAATAGTCTATATATTTCAGCGGTCAGAAATATGGAACTCAAACAAACAAAAAAGAATAACAATTGTTATTATGTAATTATGATTTTTATATTTGAATTGGGAAGTAAACAACTGAATCACGGTTATAACTATTAGATTAAAAATTTTAAAACTACAGAGTGAATATTTGGACAATAATCCTTGAATATCGCATAATAAATAGCAGTTGTGTAAAAGCAGTCACAAGTCCAAACTATCTTTCTGAAACAGAAACACTAGCGCTCCTTTATTTCTGTAACATAAAAAATTTAATTAGGCTTCATGACAGGCAAGCTTATTAGGTTTCAAAATAAAATTATAACATTGTTGACATATTAAGCATAAAATTATTTAGTTTTTAATAAAACTAACGAATATACATCGGAAGTTTCCTTTTGTCTGTTTGGTAAATATTTTCATAGGTTTTATTTTACAAAAAAATTCAGTTTTATTGATGTATTTTAGATATTTTTATTTTCTAATGCTTATATGTGTACCCACACATATACATTAGGAAATAAAATTATACAGCAGGCCTTCGTTATAACATGGTTTGCTTTACGCTGATTCGCTATAATGCTGTTCTTATGTTATAACTCGTATCTGAATGTAATGCTGTCACAAATCACTATAACGCTCTTTTACAGATTGCATTTTTGGCATATTTAACAAAATCGTTTCATTTGATGGGGTCAGTAGCATGAAAATGAATAGCAAAACAGCATTAAAACATTTCCCACGCCGACTCAAGAAATTTTCCCACGGTCAGTGACATTTTCTCGCACACTAATTTAATTGCAGTACAGTGACTTGTTATGTAGTTCCCAGATCAACATTTTAAAAAATGATCAAATATATTGCTTGTAATATTTGTGTTATATGCATTTATCTGCAGTCTAGTCATCACTCAGTACAGTATTAGACGTCCTTCGTAATGGACAGTATACTCGAACATTGTATCATAATTAATGCAACCAATGTAGTTACATTTTTGAAGACTTAATAATGGCAGATAAGAATGAAAAAGCAACAATATTATGTAAGAAAAAGACTGAATTTAAAATTAAATTAGACGTTTTGAAGCAAATCGATTCCGGTCAACGACAAGCAGATGTGTGCCATAATTTAGGACTGGCAAGTTCAACTGTAAGAACAATTATAAAAAATAAAGAATTAATTTTAGCAGCTGAAAAGACAGCTGTTCCACTGCAAACAACTAGGGCTAGGCCATCTATTAGGATTGAAATGGAGAGACTTTAAATAATTTTATTGAAGATAATATCCAATGCAGAATTCAGTTAAGTTAAATATTATAAAAAAAAAAAAAAGAGAGACAGAGATTAGCCTATATGATGATCTGAAGAAAACTCACCTAAAAAAAAAAAAAAATGTAGAACCATTTAAAACTAGTAAGGGCTGGTTGAATAGATTTAAAATCCCGGTGGAAGCCCTAAATGCAGATGAAGGAGCCGAAACTTTCAAAAAAGAACTTGTTAAAATTATAGATAAAGCAAGACTTTTTTTGGAAACGAATGTCTAAAAGAAGTTTCATATTGAAAGAAGGAAAAAAAACATGCCAGGTTTCAAAGTGGCAAAGGATCGGTTGACTTTATTGTTGGGTGGTAATGTTGCGGGTGATTTAAAATTAAAACCCCTTTTAGTTTAATAAGAAGAGGGCCAAAGTACAACCCAAAATCAACACATTTTTCACAATTAAATTCATCAATTAAATGAAATCAATTTAGATCAATTAAATTCATGATTTTAATTGAAATTTTAAGTTTAATTTTGATACGTAAGTAGTTACCACATAATTATATACGTATGTAATGCAGAATATTTTATATGTTCAAATATTTGAATATTAAATATATTGACCGACATTTGTGCATCTTTTCTCTACTGTTTATTATTGATTAGGAAATATCCTATGGCACCGACCGCAACTCACAAATACATATGTTACCTTATGGGAATGTGCCGTTTGCTTAGCGTGGATTCACTTAGCGCTCTGTTTTTCCGAAACGAATTGTCAGCGTTAAGCGTTTCTGTATACAGGTGACCTGTATACTGACTTTTCTGTATACAGGTGACCTGTATATAGAAAAGTCAGTATATGTAAAAGAAAATTTTCACCTGTGATTTTTATATTCACAACATTTATAAAGAGAATTCATTTATATTATTTGAACATGAAAAATATGTAAATAAAAATTACTGTAATAATTAAAACCCATGTACAAAATTATATATATGAAAGAATCAATTATTTTTCGTTACAGTGCTGCTTGAGGTAGATGATTCTCTATTTAGATTCTTTTCAATAAAATAAGACAGTGATCTCGTATCAGTGAGGGTTAGGAGGAGGAGGTACATTTTCCCCAAAAAATAATTTCTTTGAATTGTTTGTGCTGTTGTTCTTCCAAGTTTTTCTGCACATATGGTTCCTTACAGATATAAATCATAATTTATATTTCAGTAATAGAGAAATACAAAACCTTCCAGGAGTCTCTAACAAGCCAGGACTTGGGTGTAGCATGTTCAGCTGTATTCCAGAAGGGTTACACTAAATTTTTGTATGCACAAAAATTTAGTGTAACCCTTCCAAAACTGCTTGTATGGCTGTGCAAGTTTGCAGCTTTAAGAGAACCTTTCTTGGAGGTGTTCTGTCATTGATATACTGGAAGTTAACCAGTACAGTTATTTGGTTCTATAAAGCAATGGTTAGACCACAGTCTGTGTACTATATATAGATTTGGAAATATCCCTTCAAAAAGGTGGGAAAAAGATGCCCATCTTTTTGAAGGAACATAGTGCATGCTGGAAAGGATGTTGAGAAGATAAACATGATTAGCAATGGGCACAAAGGTTCTCTCTCTCTCTCTCTCTCTCTCTCTCTCTCTCTCTCTCTCTCTCACACACACAGATTTGAAATCTGTAAGTTATGTTTGGAAACTAGAGCTAGGCACCTTTAATGGTGGCTTGACAGAGGTATTTAATGCAAGGTATTTATGTATTTAAAAAAAATATATAAGCAGACAGTTTGAATTGTTGAACGATTATTAGTACAGGGTGTTCATTTTAAAAGTAAACCAAAAAATGATAAAAGGAAAATAAAAAATTTTTTCAGAATATTTATAACAAATAATAGTTAATAAACATTGCTAGAAGTGTCCTCTATTGCTAGTAATGCATTAATTCACTCCTTTGATCGTGTTGCAGAGTTTGTGTCAGTACACTTAAAGCAGTATTTTCATTGCCTGCTTTGAGCTGCTGAATGCTTTGTGGATTGTTCTTTTAAGCTTTCTGTTCAATAACCCCAATAAAAAGAAGTTTTGGGATGTTAAATCAGGAGGTCTAAGTGGCAGAAGTCCTCATGGTATAATTTTATACCCAAAAAACTTGCAACATTTTGGTGGTTTCAGTGTTTTAGTGATATGGCAGATTGGCCCATCCTGTTCGATTGAGATATCTCTTTCATTTTCCTCTAGAAATTTAGGAAGCTGCATTATGATGCCTTGGTAAATATCAGAGGTGACAGTTTGATCAAAAAATATGAACGCAAGTATTCTTCTTTGAAATATGCCATTCCAAACACCAATTTTTTGGGAATGTAAGGGGATTTCTTAAAAAATATGCAGATTTTCAGTTCTCCATGTATTTTAACTTTGTCGATGTAGCCACTAAGGTGAAATCTTACTTTGTCAGTGAAATAAATTTTATCCAAAATATACCTTCATGGCAAAGTAAACTTTTACCAGCAACAGCACTTTAGTCTTTTAATGTTATCCTGAAATTGAAGTTCGTGCATACTGTAGGATGGAAAAAGTTTTAGGTGTTTGTTTTTTTTAACAGTGAAATGAGCTGAACCAAGTGATATCCTATTTTTCATAGAGATTGATTTGGAGCTTGCAAAATTGTTAGTTTAATGACATCTAAACATATATGTAGGACTACTTTCATTTTCCTTACTCCCACTGATCTACACTTACAAAGTTTCTTTATTCTCTTAAAAATTTCAGCTTTGCATGGATGGTTAGTGTTAGGGAATTTTTCAACAAATTTCTGTTGATATTCACTGTAAAACTTCATTTCCAAGTAAGATTCCACTAAAATAACGCATTGCTGAATGGTATACACCATTAGTTTTATTCACCAGTGATGATTTGTGACTTCAGACATGGATCGTCACAAACTGAACACTTGAAATGCAAAACTGTCACTTCCACTGGTGATGCAGCATCTTCCACTAGAGCCTTCATTTAATTACACAAATGATTCTAATAATCTAATTAGAATCATTGGTGTTTTTATTTAAATTGTCTAATTTTTTTTTTTCCCCTCTCCATTTCCATATATTGACTTTGGTAGCCTGTAGCCTAATAGTACAACATAATAGGGTTATTGTTCCACATTCGTGGAAGTCATGGATTGATAAATTCTCCAGTAAATGTAGGTACCTTGCTGTGCACGGACATGATCTTTAAATCTAATGAAGACAAGCCTAATTTCATAAGGTAGGAGGCAGAGGAAGAACTCCACATCCCTCTATGAGAAACTGTTATAGAGAATACAAAAGGTTTAGGGCCAGTTCGATTCTGTATCAGTTCCTTTAAACTGAGAATCGTAGTATTTATGATTCCAAGTATCTATGTCACATCTAGGTCATTACCATGGCCTACAACTTGAGCATCCCGAATATTCATACAATCACTCCTAATACACACCAAGTCCAGTTTCCTTAATCCATATGATGTTTGGTAGTGTGGCTCCTTTAAAACAGCCTAATTTCCGAGCTAACTGATTAGCCACAATATTAACTATGGGACCTATGATACCAAAGGGCCACATGAGCTAAAGATTCAGTTGCTTGACACTTGGCCTGACAAGCACTATTATCTGTCCAGCCATGAGAAGTACAAGCAAGTGTGGGCAGCACATTAATTCTGGTTTTAACTGGATCAGTAAACTGATTGCCTGAGAGAAGCCGGGTGCCAGCTCTGACACAACAAAATTGAGATTGAACCATGGTAAAAAGCTTGAAAGCATTCCTTCCCATCAAAAGACCCATGGAGCAGGTCTCTCCATCAGCTCTTAATCTTGTACTTGGAATCAACACATTGAGAACCATCCCTTAACAGCACTTTAACCTTTTTAATTAATGGCAGCTGCACAATTTTCCTTATAACAGGAGAAGAAAAATATTGTAGTTTCATCAAACGGGTCTTCTTATGAAGAGGAATCATCCACCTAAAAGGTGGAAGGTCTAAACCTCATCCTATCACTTCAGCATGAAAATAAGCATTAACCGCAACCTAAGCCAACCTAGGCAACCTGCTGAATCGCAGAACGAACCTGGAGGTCTGATTTATTTAAAAAAAGATGGAGTGGCCCTTCCTAAGATTAACTGATGATGCAAACGAGGTAATAAGAAAGTCCTCAGAATAAATAAATGCTGCTAGGGCTTCAGTGGTGCTCTTCAGAGTTTCTATAATTTATCTTGAACATCCGTAGAAACTTAAGTGTGACCAAGAGATGAAAATTCTACACCTAGATATTTCCATGCTGATTCCACAGAAATAGATGCTAATTCAGAAGACTCTATGAGGAACCTAGTGTCTCGAACTTTCATCTTCTTCTCCCTCCCTGATGGAACGAGGGAAAGTGACCAGGACTTATCCCTATTAATCGTTAAGCCTTTCTTGTGCAGGAAAATACTAGAACAATCCAGAAGGCACCGAAGACTGGTCTTGGTGGTTGCAATAAAACCAGATCATTGGTGGAAGTCATAGCATTGATATTCACTCCTCACAAATCAAAACTGATATAGACAGGCAACTGACAGGAAAGAAGGCCTATTGCCAGATTAAATAACAGAAGAGAAAGAGGATCTCCTTGTTGGGCACCTCTACTAGGGTGAGGCGAACATTCATTCCCTAGCACTTGAAGACTTGTAATGGAGTTGTCCTGAATTGATAAAACATATGTAACAAAGGAACGAGGGAAAGCTTTATGGACTAATGCCACAGCGACAGCCTACAAAGACACTTGATTGAAGGCTTCTGTAGATCAATTGAAGCTAGATGTAAGGGCTTCAGACCACTCCTAGATTCAGAAATCAGTGTAGAAAGCAAGAAGATATTTTGTGCACATCCTTCTGCAGAGATAAAGGCACACTGTCTATGATAAAACTTCAACCCACTCATAATCCTATGACTTAACATCTTATGATACGATCAGAGTAACACTGAAATGATGGTAATAGTGTGAAACTTCCATGGAGAAATAGGTTGATTTTTTGGAATGAAGATAGTAAATGATAAAAAAAAATAAAAAAATAAAAAAAAAATAGGTCAGGCAAATCTATCCATCCAGAGGAACACATGCATGAAGTCAATAACCCATGCATGAGGACTCAGGTAGGGATATTATGCAACTGTTGTGATGTTAACCCATCTGAACTGTGACTGTTAGACAAGGGAGGATAGGAAGTTTTAATTTCTGCAGTTAAAATAGGCTGATAAATTACCTGAAGTAGTCCTTCATCCTCAGTATAAGCATTTGGAGGGGAGTAAAGTTTTGAGCCCTCCTCGGGGGTACAAAAAATATTAAACCAGTACTCCTTAAATGCCACAAAGTTGATAGGGGATGGCAATTCCATCTCCATCCGCAATCAACTGGGCACATTGCATCCTATTGTTAGCATAAAGAGATTGGATCTTCGCATAATTATGCTTTTTCCTCCGACTTTGACCGCAGGACAGTTTCCATTTGGAAGAGAAACACATTTTATGGGGGCTACCTGACAGTAATATTAGACCCCATAATAACGGTTTGAACATAACAGTCCAATTCTTCATAATCAAGCCTATTATCAAGCGCTTCAGGTAGAAGGCTTTTAAGAACCCTATGGTGGTGGTGGTGGTAGTAGTAGTAGTAGTGGTGGCATGTGATGCAAGAAAGCAAGTGTATGAGCTTATGCAGTATCAGCCAAAAAAAAAAAAAAAAAAAATCACAGCATTCCCTCCAAATTCCTGTCCAGTTCCTCCTTAAATTTATTCAACCTATCAACTTCTACAACAACAGATGGAAGCTTGTTCCAGCAATTAACCACCCGCTGGCTAATGGCAAATTTCCGCACATCTATTCTACATCAGGCCTTTCTTAATTTGAATTTATGCCCCCTTAGGTTCGTAATCTGAACAAGTGGAAGGATCCCATCAGAATTCAGCGTGCTCAACCCATTCATCATCTGGAATCTTGGCTAAAGAGCTAATAATGCTACCCTACAAGGGTTTCTTAAAATAATCCATTCTGAGACTTTCCCACACTTCTTCAGTTAGTGTGCCAATGGTATCAATTGTATCAGCATCCTTCACAGATTGTGGAAGATTAAAAACTGCTAAAGCAACATAAAAATTTAGACCGAAATTTCATTTCTGTCTAAATGATCTTATTGCACTCTTGATCATTGCCTCAATTATTTTGCTTAAGCTAGGCTGACTGCTGCATAGTTGCCACTTCACTTTTAGAACTGCCTTTACATATTGGCAGCACTTTGATGCTTCTCCAGTCCAGGGGAATTTCTTCCAGTTCAGTGATACTCTCACAATCTACCTTAATGTTCTGCACACTCTCCTACCACTTTCCTCAAAATTACTGTATGCGGGCTACCAACTACTCGGAGCTTTACTTGCCTTTAAGCTCGAAAGATTTTCTGATAAATAATCTTTTATTTCATAATTTCATGCTTTCAGCTTCACTCGCAGTTTCTCCTCAGCACAGATGGTTTTTCTTCTGTAAATATCAATGCAGCTCATCCACAACATCAGATGAGTTATCCAAGACTTTCCACACCCATTATGCAAGCATTTGATCTATTTCATTCTTCTCTTTTTTTATATTTACATATATGAAAAACTCCTCCTTCCCACTTTGCCCTCTTAGCCAGTAATTTCTCATCTGCATTTGCCAGCCTTAACTTTTCTGTGGTACTATTACAGATCAGTTTGTAGCTGTTATAGGCTTAAGTACTTTTTGTCATAATGAAATAATATTGTATCAGCCAGAAATTTTGGGTTACTATTCCCCAATTGATTGCCAGTTGGTACAATATTATTTCATTATGAATATACCAAGTGCTCAGGGCCATTTTTTCTATTACTTTTTGTCACTCTAACTTTTCCCTGCAATCTTTTTCTGCTCTTCCTTTAAAGGGGTGGTTGAGGGGGAGAAGACAGAGAGTGGTAATCAATGGACACTGCTCATCGTGGACTAATGTTATTAGTGGAGTCCCTCAGGGTTCAGTATTGGGTCCATTATTGTTTTCTGTATTTATAAATGATATTGATGATGGTATATCAAGCTTAATGTCCAAGTTTGCAGACGATACGAAGGTTGGCAGGGTTGTCAAGGACACTACTGACACTATGCTACTGCAACAGGATTTGGAAAGGTTGAGCAGATGGCCTGAGAGGTGGCAAATGCAGTTTAACATTGACAAATGTAAAGTACTACATATGGGAAACAGCAACCCCAGAGCAACGTATCAACGTATCTTCCGAGAATGAAAGGGACCTGGGGGTGGTTGTGTAGGCAGATATGAAGTTTTCTGAGCAGTGCAGATGGGCTGCAAGAGTAGCTCATGGTGTATTGTCAATGATATATAGGAATTTTTCTAGCAGGGATAAGGAGGTGATTATTCCCTTGTATAAGGCAATGGTCAGACCGCACCTAGAGAGTACTCTGCTAAACTGCCTAACTCGTTAGTCATCCATAATCTAATCCCAGGGGCTCACATCTGGTGAGTATGGCTTGGCACACCCAGGGTCTTGAGCTGTATATTATCATTCTTCTCTTTCTTGGTGATTCCCTTCTATTCTAACTCTCTCTCACATGCACACACAGGGTAATTCAGAAATTTTTTTTTGCCTGGTGCAGCATAAACCTCAGGCTCCCTTGCACCACATAGCAAATAATAATAATCTCAGTATCCTTCTTGTGCTTTTTTTTTTTTTTTTTTTTTTTCTTTTCTTAATGGTGTATATGCATTCAAGGCTTCCGTGATAACTATAAAGATATATCATAATTGTAATCTATTCATGTTCTGTAAGCTATTTCCCAGTTGATAGAGGCTGTGTAACACTTTAATCTCCTGAAATCGCAACCTATTCCTTTTGTCTCTTAACACCTGCAGCCTCTTTATTTTCATCATCCAATTTAGAACTCTGTGATCATTCCCAACTGATGGTTCTTGTACTGTCAACCCTATGCTGTCATCTGATTCATGGGTGGTGATGATGATCCGGTCTAGAATATTCTTTGATAGTCAGTATGATAGTTAGTTAGCTGCACTTTTGATATTAAAGCTTGCTAAGCTTTAATATCAAAATGATGGCTGTATACAACAGACAGTAAACTAATTCCGTTTTAAAGCAGGTCTGCTAAGGGCTGCTCTTTCTCTTATTTTATGGATTGTGAAATGATTACTAAGTTTGTAGCAGTGGTTTCACTAAATTTTTGATTTTATTTTTGATTCTAGCTGGATGCAACAAAAATATTGGCTAAAGCCATTATTCAAGAAATTGTAGTGACAGGATGAAAACAAGTGGTAGGGCGCCTCCGTGGCCAGATGGGTAGGAGCAGCAGCGCGTAGCACACGCTTCTTGATTAGACCAGGGTTCAAGCCCGTGCCCACCAAATATGGAGGATGCGGAAAGGTCAGGAAATGACCACCGCATATCCCAGAACAATATGGCCTTAGTTGCTAATGCTCCTAAAAAAAAAAAAAAAAAAAAAATCTTTAGTTATATAAACTCTAGAAGGAAGGGTATGAATCAGGTTGGTCCACTTGATATCAATAGTTTGACCGTTGATGATCCTGCACAGATAGCTGACAAACTGTATGAATAATTTGCATCTACATTCACACATGAAGTTTTGTAGGGAAGTAGGGAAGCTTATTAAACTCTAGCAGGGAGCTTAATGATTTTGTAATAACTGAGAGCAAAGTGGAGGGGAAATTATTGAAGTTAAACATAAGAAAGGCTCATTAAAGCAGGTGGCAAAGGAAGTAAGCAAACCCTTAACCATACCACAGACTGGATGTACAAATTTTTTTTTATGAAAACTCCAAACATGAGAGGTATTAGAACCTATACTACTTAGTACCATGCTTGGGTTGGAGGTTGAGAAGACGAAAGAAGATATTTGTTGACATCAGACTTGAACTTCTGTAGGTTTTCAGGAAATACGTATGAAGGAAGGTTGTTCCAGAAAACAGCAGTTGAATGAATAAACAAGGAAGATGAAAAGTTGGTTCTGTGAGTTTGAAG
Source organism: Mastigoproctus giganteus (assembly GCF_048544385.1). NCBI lineage: Eukaryota > Metazoa > Arthropoda > Arachnida > Uropygi > Thelyphonidae > Mastigoproctus > Mastigoproctus giganteus. The sequence continues at coordinate 38,705,672 of NC_143581.1, forward strand.
TTGGACAGTAAATGGATGTTGACTGGTGGCGGCACATGTCCAGACTGTTTTGAAAGAGAGAGCAGGAATTATAGAAGCCAATTCAGAAGAACAGTGCCATGGAAGTATCTGTAGAAAAGGCATGCAGCAGAAACAGTATGTCTATGAGACAGAGAGTGGAGAGACTCTGTTAGAGAGGAGTCATTAATTAACCTAACTGCCCTCTTCTTCTGAATGGAATCTAGAAGCCTGAGAGAGGTTTTGGGGGCACCGCTCGAGATGTGGGAACAATATTCCATGGTAGGGTGGATTTCCAATTTGTACAGAGTGAACAGCTGTTTGGAAGAAAAGTAATGCCGAGAGCGAAAGAGAAAACCAAGTTTTTTAGATGCAGAGGAAGCAATATTTGTAATGCCAAGAGAGATTAGAAGTCAGGGTAATCCCAAAAGAGATATATCATTTTGCCTAGAAGTTGGAGTGTCATCAAAGATAAGCATAGGAGCAGAAGAATTCTTTTTGCAAGATTGAGTTTGCAAGACAAGACTGAGTTTTAGAAGGGTTGAAATCAACTAAGTTGTCTTTGCCCCACTGGAGAATTACCTGAAGATCGGTGTTTTAAGAAATTGGTAGCGGATATTCAAGAAGTTGAAGCTGATTTAGCAGGGCAAGGTTTTTCAAAATGGAAAGTGGAAAGCAATGTGCTTTCATCGGCAAAACTATGGATAGGATTTCCAGTCAAGGGAAGAAGGTCATTAATATACAAGAGAAAAAGAGTGAGGGAAAAAACTGAACCTTGGGGACACAAGCATTAGTGGAGAAATTAAATTTATTCTCAATTCACAAAGGGGGATCAAAGGGTGACATGAGTAATTACAGACCTGTTAGTTTGACTTCTGTTCCCGGAAAAATAATGGAGTCAGAAATAATTCAGACACAGCATGGGTTTGTTAAGGGGAAGTTTTGTCTGACCAATTTGATTGAATGCTATGATGTGGTCACACTACAGAGCTGGATGCAAAAAATAATTTTGATATCGTATACTTGGATTTCAGAAAAGCTTTTGATACTGTTGTACATGTAAGACTGCTGTACAAATTGAGCAGTATGGCATTAAGGGAAAGTTGCTACAATGGATAAAAGGATGGTTGAGTGGGAGAAGACAAAGAGTGGTAAACAATGGACACAGCTCTTCATGGACTAATGTTATTAGTGGTGTCCCCAAGGGTTCAGTGTTGGGCCCATAGTTGTTTTGTATATTTATTAATGATATTGATGAAGGTATATGAAACTTAATGTCAAAGTTTGCAGATGATACAAAGGTTGAGAGGGTTGTTAATAACAGTAATGGCACTGTGCTACTGCAACAGGGTCTGGAAAAGTTTGGCAGATGGGATGAGAAGTGCCAACTGATGTTTAATATTGACAAATGCAAAGTACTGCATACGGGTAGAAGAGAAATGTACCAACTGTTTGGTACTACACTTAGGGCAATAAATAATGAAAAAGACCTGGGAGTAATCGTGCAGTCAGATATGAAGTTTTCTGAACAGTGGAGACAGGCTGCCAGAGCAGGTCATGGGGTAATGTCAATGATATACAGGAATTATGCTAGTAGGGAAAAGGAGGTGATTATCCCTTTGTATAAGGCAATGGTCGGCCACACTTCGAGTGCTACATACATGTCTGCAGGCATGTCTGTAGAGCAGCTGGAATGAGTACAGAGAAGGGCAACAAGATTGATGAGGGGAACAAAGGGGTCCTCTTACCAAGAAAGGCTTAAGTTCTGCAAATTACAGCATCTGGAGACTAGGCATCAGCGAGCTGATCTGATTGAGGTGTATAAGGCCTTGAATGGGTTGAGTAGTCTCAATTCTAATAGGATTCTTCCATTTGCTCAGATTACGAACCCGAGGGTGCTTAAATTCAAATTGAGGAAAGACAGTTGTAGAATAGATATGTGGAAATTTGCTTTTAGTCAGCGGGTAGTTAAATGCTGGAAGAAACTTCCATCTGTCGTTGTGGAACTTGATAGCTTAAATAAATTCAAGAAGAACTGGACAAACTTTTACAAGAAATGGGCGTGTGAAATGGTTTCTTTTTTTTTTTGCCTGATGCTACATAGCTTGCTTTCTTGCATCATATGCCTCTACTACTATTTGATTGGTCAGTGGGTACTGGATTATATGAATTTTAGAATTTTTGGAAACCCAAATTTTGTTTATTGCCTAGAACACTTTGCAAAAATGAGAAGTGTAATTTAAGACCTAAGAAAAGTAGTTAGAATAGGCTTTAATTCACTCGGTGAAAATGGAACTTATTCTTGTTAGGATGCTTTCACAATAAGTTTGAAGTTCTCTTTATTTTCTTGAATGTAAATGTGAATTGTTCCAAAAACATATTTCTCTAGATAACCCCCATTGGAAAAAAATAATATGGTGTACTCAGATCAGGAGATAAGAGGACACAAATATTTTGAGATGGCACATTCTCCAATACTACAGCAGTCTCAGCCATTGCAATACTGTAGATATGGTATGTTGCACTGCCTTGTTTGATGTAGCCTTTCTGACACTGTCATTCACTTAATTGAAAAAAGCTTGAACAGTCATAGGTAACTTTAGAATTTGTTTTCAAATAAAATTGGTTTGAATATTTGTGACTGAGAGTTGCACACCATACACCAATTTTAAGAAAACATGGAGGCATCTTCTGTATGGGTGGGCCCCTTGCTGTTTCTGATCCTTGAGCTTTGGCTGTCAGTATAACCTTAGAGATATACTGAAATTTCAGTGGTGTAAAAACTTGCAGTCTAACATCCCCAAATCCCCCTGTGAAGTGACCATTGGCAGTAAGAGGCAGTGGTCACTACACAGAGGAGTGTCTGATTCTCTGATGAAGTTAATCTGATTAATTAATCTGATTAATTTTTGTCCTTCTGTTTGGCATACATACAACATTTAACTGCAGTAATTGCATGAATGTTGAAACAGCCAATTACTTCCAACTTGTATTTATGTTCTGAAGTCAAGGCATTCACTTTCCACTTTGAGGTTCAGTATGGAAAATTGCAGTTTCACAAAATTTATTCACAGCTTTTCAAATGAATTTCAGTTTCAGACTTCATGGACGCAACCTGTATTTTGAAATTTTGTCCATATACTGATATTGCATTTAGTATTAGTAATGACCACATGGCGCAAGGAAGCCTATGGCTTATGCTGCACCAGCCAAAAAAAATAAATAAAATAAAATAAATAAATAATAATAAAATAACAAAAAACACATAAAATAAAATAATAAGAATAAAAACAAATTAATAATAAGAATATTAAAAAATAAATAAATAATAAAAATTAATAAGAGATGAGGAAATGGACAACCTATGCATTTCCCTCCTCCCTTAGGTGACCAACTGGCCTTTGAATTTCCCCAGACTGTCAGCTTCTAGCACCCATGTAGGTAATTCATTCCAGAAATTTATAACTCGCTGGCTAAAATAAAACTTCCTGCAATCCAGTCTAGACATTTCTCCCCGTAACATGAAATTATGGCCCCTAGTTCTAGAATTATTTATAACCATGAAAATTTCATCCTTATTCCTTTTTCTTATGTCTCTCAGAGCCTTAAACACTTCAATCAAGTCCCCTCTAAGGTGCCTAGTTTCCAAGCTCTGCAACCCACATATTCGAAGTCTTTCCTCATATGGACGCCCTCTTGCTGATCTCACTAGGCGAGTTACCTGTCTTTGGACCCTTTCAAGAAGCACAATGTTTTTCTTTAGGTGCGGTCTCCATACTTGAACACAGTATTCCAAGTGTGGTCTAACAATAGCCTTATATAATGGGATTATGATGTCTTTATCTCTACTAGTGATTGTTTGATAAATCATCGATCGGACACAATGGGCCCTCCTTGCAACCAGTCTACAATGCTCAGAGAACTTCATATCTGACTGTATCATAATACCCAAGTCCCTTTCCTCCACTACCGGCTTTAGTTCAACTCCGCCAAGCGTATAAGTTATTTTGGGGTTACTGTTCCCCAGGTGCACTATCCTACACTTTGCTGGATTTTTCTGGCCATCTCTGAAGTCTATGTAGGTCATTCTGAAGAAGCTCTGCTTAGTGGCAATCATTAACTACTCTACCAATCTTTACATCATTTGCAAATTTAGACATCGTACCCTCTATCCCCTGTGCTTCCATAGCCAGGTGGGCAGGAGCAGCAGTGCGTAGCACATGCTTCTTGATTAGACCGGGCTTCGAGCCCATGACCATCAAATACGGAGGGTGTGGAAAGGTCAGGGAATGACCACCGCATATCCCTGGAATAATATGGCCTTAGTTGCTAATGCTCCTAAAAACCAAATAACCTCTATCCCTTCATCGATGTAATTTATGAAAATCAAAAACAACAATGGTCCTAATACTGATCCTTGGAGAACCCCACTTCTTACATCAACCCAATTTGAGGAATAACCATTTATTACAACCCTCTGCCTCCTGCCCTGAAGCCATGCTATCCATCTAAGGATTTTCCCTGTGATTCCAACCTGTTTCAGCTTATAAAGGAATCGCTCATGTGGGGGGAAAAAAATGCTTTGCTGAAATCCAAATAAATGTCGAAATTATTCCCTAAGTCCAGCTCTTGAGTGACCCTGTCAAAATAGCCAACCAGATTAGTTAAACATGATTTTCCCTTTACAAAACCATGCTGAGTGTCCTTCAGAATTCCATTTCTATCTAAGGGTCCTGAATTCCACCCTTGATCATAGTCTCCATTATTTTCCCTACTACTGAAGTTAGACTAACCGGCCGGTAATTTCCCACTTCACTCTTAAAACCGCCCTTATGTATTGGAGATACATTGACACTTTTCCAATCCAATGGAATCACTCCTGAGTCCAGCGATGCTCTCATAATTAGCCTCAGTACGCTCACTTGTCATCTCCCTTAAGATTATAGGGTAAATGCTATCAATCCCAGGAGCCTTACTGGCCTGTAGGCCCAAAAGTTTTTTCATTAGATAAACCTGTGAAATTTTAACATCATTAATTACATTTTTTTCAACTTCACTCCCAGAATTTCTCATTGATGTAAATGGTCTTTGAAGTTCAAGTGGATATTGGTCTTGCTATTCCTAAACTGTACTGGGTGGTTAACTAGGCCATGGTGCTGCATTGCTACTGTGTTACAAGACAAGATGCACAATGCTTATCAAGGGCATTGACCCCTCATGTGGCTGTCCCATGTGTGACTTTTGGCTGGTTGTTCAACTGCTGCTGAGCCAGTCAAAGTATGCATGTAACTCCACAAAACAGGAGCATTTACCATATTGACTGCTGTTGAGATACTGGCACCTGCATGTCTTACCCTTACAACCATTCCATGTTTAAAGTTAGAAAGATTGAGACACCAAACCATTCTTCCTCGTTGACACTCAAAAACTGATCACTGCAAACTACAATCCTATATTAGCCATTCCCAACTTTAAGCCTTCACCAGTATCACAAGACCAGTGTATTCCTACACCAGGGGGGGGGGGGTGTTGTTAATGCAAATTAGTGTATATATTCGTAATTAGTGTATATATTCGTAGTGTATTATTCGTATTTGTGTGTATTATAGTGTATTATTGTATATATACACCAACTTAGTGTATATATTCGTAATTAAGGAAATAGAAGAGGAAGAAAAGGTGTAAACTATTTCCTTATGTCTCACGGTTCTACAGAAGAATTGTTGAGGAGCAAGTTAAGCAAAGCAAGAGTACAAATTTGAAAGAAGTTATTCTCTTATTAACCTTTAATTACATTTATTGATTCCTTGAGATGTTTTGAAAGTTCTGATTTCAGCAAATTTCCTTGCTATAAAAACTGATGAGGGCTTGTATTATTTTGAAATTGAGATGCATGTTAATTGCAAACATTTTATATTAACTAGTTGTTTATATAAAATGTTTGTCAACTGTTTAAGGACTGCTGTAGTGAGGGTGTGGAGGGAATGGTTCGAAATGGTTCATCACATAGACTAGGATCTTTGGTAGTTGTGCAGGGAACCATGAACCGACACCTGTGTTTTAACATTTTGGAATAATTCTGCTTCCTATGATGTGGCAGTTTCTAATAGTATTAGTAGTGGCAAATGATGCCAGTATATACAGCATTTTGCATAATGCTGCTGAAAGGTCATTTGCATCTTTGATTACTCTTTGTTTTGATAGTTAGGCATGTTGTAGTATCTGCTATGCTCAAATTACAAATACATTTCTCATTTTCACAAAATGTTCTCTCTCGTGTCATATATGCAATTAATAAAATTGTCTTTCCTGACTCATTTGTCAGCGCATGGAGAATTCTTACAACCTCTGAAATCTCTCCTCTTACACTTTATCTTTCCAGAACTTGCTCACCTGAGATGATTATGATTGACTGTGTCATGAGTTGAACATTTTCTAACTCTTGTCCTTGTTCACCTGATCTGAACAATTGTAACTTTGGAAGAACATATTTTCTTTAGCATCATGCATCTGTTAGCCAATGTAAAGGTGACTCAACACAGTATGCCAGTAACATTACTTGATGTTTCATGGAAAATCACGTAATAATTTGGTTTTAGTTATCAGATTAGGAAGACCATATCTATCATAGTGAAATTAAATATAATATACATGGTGTCTCAAAACTACACGGCATAACTTCAGGAATGAGTTCCTCTTATGTAGACAATAAAAATATTTTATAACAACATAGTTCCGGAAATGCTTGGTTCCCGAGTTATTAACCCGGAATGTCTTATCTCCCGCAGGTGATTTCCTTCATCACAAGGTACTGACAGAATCTGGTGGTTTTCCCTTCTGAACATGTACTCAAATCAGGAGCAAGTGAATATGCACTTTATATATGGTTTGGCAGGCGGCAATGCTCTGGAGGCTCGTCGTTTGTACCACGAAAGGTTCCCAGAACGAAGATGTCTAGACAGGAAAACGTTTGAAGGTATCCATTGCCGCCTTTGTGAACATGGGACCTTTACACCTCGTGGTGCTGACAGAGGATGGCCAAGATCTGTGACTCCTGAAGTAGAGGAGGAGATTTTGGATGTTGTGCATGCCACTCCTGGAATCAGCACATGCAGAATAGCAATGCAACTGGCTGTTCAACCTTCGACTATTTGTAGAATGTTGCGAGAACACCAACTGTATCCTCACCATCTGCAATGGGTACAGGCCTTGGGACCAGCAGATTACCCTGCACGAGTAATGTTCTGCCAGTGGTATTCAGGCAGAAGGTGGATATTATGAACAATTACTATAAGATGATGTGAACAGTTAAGTGTCATAGACAGACTTTAAAACTCGGAAACCAAGCATTTTAGGAACTATGTTGATATAAAATATTTTTATTGTCTACATATGAGGAACTCATTCCTGAAGTTATGCCATGTATTTTTGAGACACCCTATATACCTGATCAGGTGGAGAGTTGAAGCACTTATTTTTTAAAATAATTCTCTTCAGAATAGTATGAATTATCTCTCTTTGAATATATTGTTTTTCTGATGAATGGGTTGTGAATATTGGTCACCCAATGTATTAATTATATGAGCTACTGTTTTTTTTTATATCTTAATGTATATGTGAATTTATTAATCTAAATATTGATGTTTCAGAGGACCCCGATCAAAACATTGTAGTGCATGTAACAAGTGTGTGTCTGAATTTGATCATCACTGTAAATGGCTAAATAACTGCGTTGGAGGAAGAAATTATGGGTAAGATGTTATTCCAAACTTTATTCTCAATAAAATCACTGAATAAATATTATCAAAGAAAAAGCTAGACAACATTACATTTATGTTTTTTATCAAGGAAAATAAATCCATTAATAAAAAACAAATGAAAAATTAATGTTAATTTTTATTATACTTAACTGAAAATATAACTTCTATGTAGCAACTTGAACATATCACCCTATTAAATTCTATGTAGCAATTTGAACATATTGGCATATTAACTTCTATTTAGGAACTTGAACAAAATATTAGAAAACTCGTAGGTCTGGACACTACACTATGGATACAGTAACACACACACACACACACACACACACACACACACACACACACACACACACACACACACACACACACACACACACACAAAGGCAGTTATTAGCATTAGTAGAGGCACACGAGGCAAGAAAGCAAGCTTATGCAGCATCAGCCAAAAAAAAAAGCTCAGATTTCACCCCTCCATTCGTTCCAAATAACCGTCCAGCTCACCCGTAAATTTATTTAGGCTATCAACTTCCACAACAAAAGATGGAAGTTTCTTCCACCAATCAACTACGTGCTGGCTAAAGGCAAACTTCCGCACATCTATCCTACACACTGTCTTTCCTCAATTTGAATTTATGCCCTTTCAGGTGATTACTCTGAGCAAGAGGAAGAATCCCATCAGCATTGAGCATGCCCAAATTATTCAAGGCTTTATACACCTCAATCAGATCACTTCACAGGTGCCTAGTCTCCAAACACTGTAATCTGCAAAACTTAAGCCTTTCTTCGTAACAGCAACCCTTTGTTCCATTCACTAATCTTGTTGCCCTTCTCTGTACTCGTTCCAACAGCTCCAAATCTTTCTTAAAATGAGGCCTCCAGACCTGTATACAGTACTCAAGATGTGGCCTGACCATTGCCTTATACAAGGGGATAATCACCTCCTTATCCCTGCTAGAAAAATTCCTGTATATATCATTGACAAGACACCATGAGCTACTCTTGCAGACCATCTGCACTGCTCAGAAACCTTCATACCTGCCTGCACAATTACCTCCAGGTCCTTTTCATTCTCTACCACTGTCAGTGTAGTACCACAGAGTTGATACGTTACTCTGAGGTTACTGCTTCCCATACGTAGTACTTTACATTTGTCAATGTTAAACTTCATTTGCCACCTCTCAGCCTATCTGCTCAACTTTTCTAGATCCTGTTGCAGCAGCATACTGTCATTAGTGCCATTAACAAGTCTGCCAACCTTCGTATCATCTGAAAACTTGGATATTAAGCCTGATATACCATCATCAGTATCATTTATAAATACAGAAAACAGTATGAGCAATGTCCATTGATTACCACTCTGTCTTCTCCCCCTCAACCATCCCTTTATCCATAGCAGCAATTTGCCTCCAATGCCTTGACTGCTCCAATTTGTGCAGCAGTCTTCCATGTGCAACAGTATCAAAAGCCTTTCTAAGATCCAAATATATGATATCAAAGTCCAGTTCTTTTGTGACTGCATCATAGTATCCAATCAAATTGGTCAGGCAAGACTTTCCCTTAACAAAACCATGCTGTGTCCGAGCTATAACTGAAGTCTTGTCTAGATGATCCTGCAGTGCTTCTTTAACCAGTGCCTCCATTAATTTTCCTGGAACAAAAGTTAAACTCACAGGTCTATAATTACTTGTGTCAGCCTTTGATCCTGCTTTGTGAATTCAGGTCACATTTGCACATCATCAGTCTATGGGTACCTCCCCTGAGTCCAAAGAAGCTCTCATAATTATGGCTAAGGGTTTCCTTACTTCCTTTGCTGCCTCCTTTAATATAACTGGATAGATCCCATCCACCCCGGGTGCCTTTTTTATGTTTATCCTCAACAATTTCTCCTCCACTTTCCTCTCAGTTATTACAAAATCATCTAGCCCACTGCCAGAGTTTACTTCACCTCTGGCATTCCCTTTCCTGAATAACTCCTCATGTGTGAATGTAGATGCAAAATATTTGTTTAGTTTGTTAGCCACCTGAGTAGGATCATCAACAGTTGAACCATGAATATCCAGTGGACCAATCTGATTCATCCCTTTCCTTCTAGAGTTTACGTAGGTAAAGAACTCTTTTCTGTTTTTCTTTGCCAAGGATTTCTCATAATCTGCCTTTGCCTGCCTAATCTCCTTTGTGACTTGGTTACAGACCAGCTTATATCTATCGTGGGCTTCCGTGTCACCCATTAATTTTTATGTATCCCATGCATTTTTCTTCTCTGCCAATGTCTCATTAGTTCATCTGACATCCATTTAGGCCTAAACCTTGAACAATATTTCTTAGTTATGTAAACCCTAGTAGCTTCCAAGATAAATTCTTTGAATGCTTCCCATTTTGAATTTGCTGTTGGTAACATCACCAGTAGGTCCCACTGTATAGAATTTAAATACTGTCTCCGACCATTGTAGTCGCCTTTATGAAAGCAAAAACTCTTCCCTTTACCCCTGATGGTTATTTGTTATTTTTGGTTTTTAGGAGCATTGGCAACTAAGGCCATATTGCTCCGGGGATATGCGGTGGTCAATCCCTGACCTTTCCGCATCCTCCGTATTTGGTGGGCACGGGCTCGAACCCCGGTCTAATCAAGAAGTGTGTGCTACACACTGCTGCTCCTGCCCATCTGGCTACGGAGGCGCCTACCCCTGATGGTAGTTTCCTCTTTTGAGTAAATCCCACTTCAGCATGCTGTGATCACTGCCACCTAGTGGTTCCTTTATCTGCAGATTCTTAATGCATGAAGAATTACTACTGATAATCAGATCAAAAGTGTTACTCTCCCTAGTTGCCTTCCGAACATGCTGATGTAGAAAACAATCATCCAATAAATCCACAAAAGCGTTGCTAGTGTGTGAGTGACCAACCCACACATTCCAGTCAATATCTGGGAAATTAAAATCCCCCATTATAAGACTCTCTGATTTACTGGCCCACTATTTCCCTGTACAGTTTCTTATTATACTCATCAGAGTCATTAGGCCTATAGCACACTCCTACTCTCAATTTTGATCTCCCACTGCTTAAGTCACACCAAACTGACTTGACACTACACAGTCCAGTGATGTTGACTGGCTTCACTTCCTTGGATTTTATGTGTTTCTTAACTAATAGCATAACACCCCCTTGCCTTCCTATCCTGTCTATCCTTTTGTACACATTGTACTCCCCAAATTCCAGTTCTGCATTCCTTATATCTGTGTGACACCACGTCTCTGATATCCCAACAATATCTGCCTTTGATATTTTGAGCATTGATGATTTTATCTTCAAAGCATTGATTTTGAGCTTTGATGTTTTTATCTTCAAAGCAGTTAAAGACTGTATGAAATAAACCCTGCATGGGAAATGATTTCTATTGAAATACACGAATAGCACCATAAACAATTCCTAGAATTTGGTCTCTATTATGTCTGTCTCAAAATCAAGATGAAGAAATTAACTCAGGTAAGTTATATTTACCTGAGTTAATTTCTTCTTGGGACCTTAAAAAAAAGTGATGTGGGGAAGTTTTTTAAAGGAGTGCTATAGATATTAAAAAACACATGGAATCCCATAGGACTGACCACGAAGTCAGAAGAAAAGAGCATTATAAGCAGTGTTATAAAGGAAGTTTATTTACTGTATTACACGTTTCTCTTACTGATTTCCATTCACTTATCACTTATTCACTTGTCAACCTCTAAGAATGTATCCATCACATGCAAATATCAAGATTTACTGTAATTAATGGTTACTCAGAGTGATTTATATGTATGTAATACATAGAAATCACTAAAGGATTGCTGTAAGTTTTGCAGAGCAATTGAATTCAGTAAAGATGAATTTAGCAATTGAATTCACAAAAAAGGGACTAGAAGAGATAAGAAGAATAAGTGGTACTTGTTGTGTAGTTAGTAAATAATGTTTTTTTGCTTGGAAGAATTTGTCCAGTTAAAATAATAAGTCCCAATCAACTAAATCATATTGTTTGAAAAAATTTATCTAGTTTTGTGATTGCTAATTGTGTTATAGACTGGAAGACAAAAAATATAACTAGTGAAGAAGCAAGAGCAGTTCTTCACACAGTATGTCATTTAAACTGTTTTCATCAATTGTTTTAGTGTCTTACTAAAACATATGATGCAATTCTAAAACAAAATATATATGTAAACTACTGGCTGATGAATGAAAATGGTATTAGTAAGAATAAACCTGGCTGGAAACATATTGCTAATCCATCAAAAATTAATTGCATGCAAATATTAGCAAAAAAGCCTTGAGCATTGGATATAAGCATATTAAAAATAATGTCACAACCAACAAAACAGAAATAATAAAACTTTATTTAAATATATAAAAATATAAAAGAAAATATATGGAAACCTAATAAAATTAAAACAATGTATAAATAAAATAATGAAAAATAAAAACTGATTAAAAAAAACAAATATAGACACTAAAGGCAATAAAAACAAATAAACATTCACAAAGTAGCTTTCAAGACGGTGTGCCTCTTTATCAACTGAAGATAAAAATAAAATAACAGATTTTTACAAAATGTAAAATTTTATGATTTACAAAATTAAACCACTATTTTATCATGTACAAGAACAACTGCAACAAGTAATGGTGAATAGCTGCCAAATTCTATCTGCATCCAAGCACAAAAAAACAATTTAAACTACCTAACAAAAAACTAAAAACAAACAAAAAAAAAAAAAAAAATCCAGATTAATAAGCATGAACCTCCACCAACCCAGGACAGAGCAGCAGAATATCCTGCAAATAGTACTGGTGCAAAATGAAAACTCCTGCCTAGAAACATACAAGGAAATCCATCCATGGCACTAACCTCAACAGAGATCAACTAAAAAATAAAAATAACACGAAAGAAAAATTTGGGGGAAATCACTGTGACCACTTTATGAAGGAAGCATTGGTCCTGTGGAAATTCCCAAGCATTTGCATTTTTGTCATGGTCTGCTGGATAGCAAAACAACCAAGGAAACTCCTAGGTGAGTGATACAGGCGTTCAACAGAAAACATGTCTAAACGTGGTTAACTCAAAAAAAGAAAAGGCAAACTGCTGCAAATTTTCACATTGACCAGAGGCAATCGACATTTAAGGAAGTGTTTTTTGTTGAATCTGTCTTCAACAAAAATGGGTGGGTCAATGCTCGAAAACTCTACGAAAAATATCTGGCAGCTGAAAGGTGGAAATTTGTAACAAAATTGAACGAAGCGTGGGTTTACCTCTCCTATTGCAACAAAATTCGAGCAATTTATTACCGTCCACAGAGTGACAAGGCCTTTCCAACATGGGCGCATCAGTGCAAGGAAAGTTTTGGCTGAGGTTTTATGGTTGTAGCCGGTTTTTGTTATAACGGCAAATTTGAGTTGCGTAGAGTTGCTAAAAACGTGAAAGTCAACTCACAGTGTATTATCAAACTGAAGTTCTATAGCCGTTGTTTGAACGCGAAATACCCACATTGACACTGAAAAGGTCAGGGTGCACCAGGATAAGGTGTCCAGCCACAGTCACGTTCCACCCGTGCTTTTTTTTGCAGAGAATGGAAACGGTGACAGGTATTCATTTGATCCCGTTTGAAGATATACCTGTTAAATCACTTGATGCCACACCCATGGATTTTTTGTGCATTCGAACTTTTGAAAATAGCTCTCGGAAACCACTGCCCCAGAACTGTTGAAGGTTTGTGGAAAGTGTGCCAGCAGGAATGGGACAAGATCGACTTGGTAGTTTTGCAGCTGGCTTTACTTCGATAGAAATTGCGATAGTCCATGAACAGGGAACACAACCGGTAGTGGCGGCATGGAATTTCGTAGTTTTAAAGGACTGTCAAAATCGTTGTCAAAAGAATTAACCCTCCGTATGTTTTATAGAATTTATAGAAGAATAAATGAAAAATAAAATGCAAAAAAAAAAAAAAAAAGTAAGTTGATAATGATATTGAAAAGATAATGGGTGCAGTAGTGATACAAGAGGGTAAATTAGAGTGGAATCCTCCTGAAGACTTTCTAGAAGGTGGCTTTCAAGGTCTGCAGAAGGGGGTACATTTGCAATATTCTTGAAACTTGTTTATGGACATTTGCTTCATCTTGCATTGCAAATCCTTTTAAAAATTTCATTGAAGGTTTCCTTACAAGGAAACCTTTAATGAAAATTTTCCATAAGGGGATTGGAAGTTCCATAAGAACTTCCAATTAAAATTTAATAACTAATTTTCAATTTAATTTTCCAATTGAAATTTTTAATAAGAACTTTAATTGAAATTTTTCCATAATGGGATTGGAAGTTAAGAACTTCCAATCTTCTTTTAAATTTTAGACTATATTCCATCAAAAGGACCATTTCAAACATGCTGTCAGCCAGTCTTCAGTGATAGTTGAGGCGTTTGAATCACACCACTCTCTTTGCCTTCTTTTTACCACATCGTTTGCTACCTCACAATCCTCTACAATTCTCATCTACTGATGAGATACCATTTTGGTCTTTCACTGCATCAAGCAACAACTTCTACCAGCACATGTTCCAAGTCAAGTGGTTTGATTTCATCTAGAGATTGCTTTATATTTGTTATACAGTCAGCACTGTTATACTTTCTCCAGCAGCCACTGACTGACATAGATGAATTGCTGTCCACATAGTTGAGAACCTTTAAAATGTATGGGTTTGCAGCCAGTCATAAGTAGTTCGTTATAAAGAAGTATTTTTTTATTTGGAGACATTTGTTTTAGTCTGTTAACCACATATGGTGGTGAAAACCATAATTGTAATTGTGTGCAAAATTATATAAAGCGACAGAGTTCTCATTAGAAACCTTTAAGTATTACTTTTTTTTATAATAACAATACAGACTGCTTACTAAGTTTTGCTAGTTTTTTTTTTATGACACACAAAATTATTTATTTTTTCTGTTGATGCAAAACTTGTTATTTTTTGTTTCAGTTCATTTTTGGCATATAGGGTGTAAAGATTTGCCATTGCTTGGTGCACAGTGTATTCACAATTTTCCAAATAAAGTTTTTCTTTTGTTGTAAACTAGTACATTTTAGGCATAGGTGAACTTTGAAAATAATTCATTGTATTGAATTTTTCACCAAAACTGTTTTTTTTTTTCAAATGATACTTTCAACTAATAATGAGGAGTCAACCAGGATGTAGAAATATTTTCATTATAGCAAATGAAAATTTCAGTTAAAATACTTATTGTCATGGGATTTTACTGTATTTGTTTATTTTGATATATGGCTGATGTGTTTATTAAATCTTTATAGTCTGTATTATACAAGGTTTGATCAAAACGTTTGCTGAATTATCTTCTTGAATGTATAGCAGTAGTTAAAAGATTGTGAAGGGGGCTACAGCACATTGTGATTTTGAAGGAGTTTACAGCACTTTGCTTACAGACTGAAAATAATTCATTGTACTGAATATTTCACCAAAACTATTCTGTTCAAATAAGACTTTATTAATAGGAGTCAACCAGCACTTAGAAATATTTTCATTCTAGTGAAAATTTCTTTAAAACAGTATTCCTTGTAACAGGAGTTACTGTATACATTTATTTTGATATATAACTGATGTGTTATTAAACTTTTATAGTCTCTATTGTACAAGGTTTGATCAAAACGTTTTGGTGAATGATCTTATTCTTGAATGTATAGCAGTAGCTAAAAGATAATGAGGGGTTTTAAGCAACATCTTTTGAGCATGGTTGCACATACTGAGTTTTAATTTACTGTTACATGTCAGTCTAGCAGAACGTTGCCTTAAGCGAACAATTGTTTTTCTCATTATTTATCACATGTGCTGAAAATGGCATAATTTGAACATTGTGACTAACAGAAACATTCCCATTGTGGCTCATCCATTTTGTTCATCTGATCTGGCACCATACGACTTTTTGCATTTCCCATAATTAAAACAGGACTTGAAAGGAAAATGATTAGTCTATTCAAGAAATCTAGTCAAACATGATAGGCAACCTAAAAGCATTCCCAATTAAGACTTCCAAAAATGTTATTTATCAGTGGCCCGTATGTTGGAACAAGAGTGTGGTTTAAAATGGAAATTATATTGAAGGATATTAATGTAAGCATTTATCATTGAATAAAATTAATTTTTTGCGACATTCAGAGAACTTCATGATCAAACCTTGTATATCCCATTTCATCTAAGATAAAAGTTTAAGCTAAATTTTAAATTTAGCTTCAATAAAAGATTAAATTACACTTTTAAAATTTTTTTTTTTCATAGGTTATTTATATTGTGCGTCACTTCTGCTCTTTTGGGTTGTTTAATGGTTTTTATATCCTCTCTGATACTCATTATTTCCTATTTCAATATAAACAGTTGGTTGTATTCATCCATGGAATGTAAGTTATATTTTGAAACTTTTATTAAAATTTAAATTTTTCTTTGTTTAGTTAATACTGACATGATGTTCTATATGCTGTTATATGCTTATGTCAAAGTTGCCTTGGAAATGTATAAGTGATAACGATAATTTTTCTATTTGTTCAAATATTTTTCAGTATGCAGACTGACATTTCTAGATTCGCCTCTCTACATATTTGTCTCCTGCCATTGTTTGGTGCATAATGGCCTTTAGCTATCTGCCGTTGCGCCATAAAACTTCCAATAACAACAACATCTACATATGTGAAGCGAATAATGATAAAAAAAATTATCTGTTCTGTAAAAAATTTGTAGGAACCTTCCCCAAATGAAAGCAGGTATAATCAGGATTGCCAGATACTTGCTATTAAAAAGGATGACATCAAATGTAAAAATGCCAGTGAAGTACTGAGAATCACATACATTGAAAAAAAATTCTTTATTTTCCCTTGTGTTTATTATAACATATCACAATTACTGTAAACAGGCTATTAATTCAGGAGTAGCACAGTAGCTAACTAAATTTTTTGTTACATTTATTTGGCTATCTCCTATTAATTACAAATTGGGGTGCTTGTGTGTGTGTGTGTGTGTGTGTGTAAAATATTAAGGATAATAGAAAATGATAGAAAAAGTAAATCAATCAAATAATAATACTTTCAGGGACTTAAGAAAAGGCAAAAAAAAAAAAAAAAAAAAAAAATATTATTTCTTTTTACCCACAATCTAGATGACTTCAACTGGGACCAACCACCCAGACTGAAGGCAAAAAGCGACAAGAGGTTCTCTGTTTCTGTAATGATCAATATATGCTAAGTAATTTAAATCTAAACCAAATATAAACCAGTGTAGGCCAGATATAAATCAAATGTAGTAAATAGAAAGTTAGGAAATTTTAGAAATATTAGGATCAAAAGTAAGAAAATATAAGTAAAATATAAATGTAAGCATATATTAATCATCGTTGACCCGACAGAGAACGTAATTTAATATTTAAAATAAGATTAAATATATAATACACACTACATATTTACCGTATCTAGGACATAATGTAATAGTCGTCAAAATAATATGTGGTGCCCCCTATGTGATGGATATGGTAAAAATAAATATAAATAAATAATTAATCAAATAGCCAATCAAATTTAAGTTAACGCAAAGAGAAACATGCAGATAGTAAGAAGAAAAACTAAAGGAGTAGGAATAATAGAACCTGAACTCCAACCTGAAACCTGAATTTCTTATCTATACCACTATTTTTTGCCTTTGTGGAGTTTCTGCTCTTTTTCAGAAATGCTTTAAGTGGCATTTGTTTCCAAGATAATCTTCTTTTTTCTTTATAAATTTCGATAGTATGCATAAGCATTTTTTGATGGAATGTACAAATTGCAACTAACACGATTTGCACAGAGTAATAAGTTTACAAAGCTTAAAAACAAAATGAAGAGAAGATTCTGAAAATTTGTTTTTTATATGATTGAAGATTTCATTAAAGGGGAAACACATTTCGCCATAATAAAGTATAAAATCACATAATTCCAGCTATCGGTATTTTTGCAAGTGCAATAACATGAAGTTTACTACCCGTTTATAATTTCATGCAGTAACAGAAAAGCCCAATAAACCAGAATGTGCAAATTGTTTTTATTGTTTTAAGGTCATGACCTCCAGAAATGTGCTTTAGAAAAATATCACAGGGCCGTTCAAAATTGGTTCTTATAACAGAACATATGATAACGATGAAAGTGTGGTGCATCTTAATGATTTGAATTGGTAACTAATAAATTTACACTATAAAAATTACCTTTTAGAGAGTTATATAGCAAAAATTTCAGTACTTCCCAGGTCGTGGAACGAATTACCAAAAAACACTGTGCTATTGGGTTTACATTACGAGATTTTCATGATACAACGGTGTCTCTGGAATGGATTAATATCGTAAAGCGGGGTACACTGTATTGTATAGCTACATGCATGGTTTGAAATGCGGTATTTATGAATGTTTAACATTCATTTTTTGCAATTAATGTTCATATTTTCGATTTTGTTGATATTTGAAAAAAAAAAAAAAAAAAACTCGTAGACCCAGGAACTCATGTAGCGTGAACTGCTTGTATGTACATAATGGAGTGAAATGTTTCATGGTATTTTCTTACCACTTCTTCAGTGACTGTAAAGACAGTAACTAAGGATTATTATGGAATTCTTAAAAAGTTTAATAGGATTAAAAAATTTTATTGTAGAATGAAAAGTTTTAGTAAATCCAACTCAGATCTAATTCAAAGAATTTTGTTTTAAGGTTAATTTTATTTAATAAATAACAATAATACATAAGCATTTCCAGCTGTCTTCGTAATATTGCTGTCACAAAAGGTCACTTCAGTCACAAGAACTTGTTGATTTGTTTTTGGGTGAAAACATATATATACTGTGGTTTACTTAATCTTGTTGCCAGGTGGTTTAGATGGACCAGAGCTTATGAGAGCATTATTGGATTCTGTTGAATTCAAGGATGCTCTCATAATTATGGCTATGGGTTTGCTTACTTCCTTTGCTGTCTCACTTAATATAACTGGAAAAATCCATCCACCCCAGGTGCCTTTCTTATGTTCAACTGAAACAATTTTTCTTCCAATTTCCTCTTAGTTATTACAAAATATATACACTGGTGTTCAAAGAAAGTGCATCACCCCTTAAAATTATAAGTTACGTGCAGTTGATGCCACGAAGAAAAAGTGCTATTGTTGCTTTACATGAGGAAGGATGTTCTTCCTATCTTATTGCTTAGAGATTGTCTTGTAATCGGTCGACAGTGAGTAGATTTCTTTCCAAACTCAAGAATACTGGTTCTGCTGATAGGAAAAAAGGAACCGGACACAAACGAGTCTATGCCAAAACAGGATTGCGTTTTGAAGCACTCGTGCCTTAAAAACCGTAAGGCTTCTTTGTCTGGGCTGAAAAGAGAATGGGAAGAACATACAGGAATGGTAGCAAGTGCAGTAACAGTCAGAAAATGCCTCTTCAAAAATGGACTTGTAGCCCGTCATCCTAAAAAGAACCCCTCCTCACACAAAAAATGAAAAAGGCCTGATTAATTTGGTGTAAGGAGCATGTCAAATGGATCCCCGAAGTCAGTTATTTTCTCGGATGAGAAGAAATTCAACCTGCATAGCTCTGATGGGAGACAAACAATTTGCCGTAGATGTGGTAAGAATACCATCCAGACCGTATGGTGTCTACAGTGAAATTCCCTACCAGCCAAATGATATGGGGGATACATTTTGTATCGTAGAGTAGGTCACCTGCAGTTTATAAATGGTCCATTACAGCTGTTAGCTGGCCAGGAAATAGCCCGGACCTGAATCCTATAGAGAACTGTTGGCACTGTGTGGAATCTGCAGTTGCCAGAAAGAAACCAAAGACCCTTCGTGAACTTCAGGAAGCCATAATTCGTGTTTGGAACCATGAACTATCAGTTGATTATCTTCAGAAATTGATCTTGTCAATGCCTCAACAGTGTGCTGCTGTCATCAGGGCCAGATACAGTTCAACTAAATATTAGTTTGCACCTGGTGAACTTTTCATTTTGTTTTCCATTTAAAATGATAAACTGAAGCAAATTGAGGGCTTCTGATAACATTTCAGCCCTAATTGTCGTGTTTACCAAAACTATTGTATAAGGTTGGAAATGCTCGTTTTGGAATATTTTGAGAGCACCTGTCAAATATTACTTAGCTTTGCATTAACTATTAATAAATATCTTTTGTTTATATTTCTATTTGCGATGCTAGTCATTAATGTAACGTACCATTGCGAAAAAGGGTTGGATGAAATTCCTAGGTGATGCACTTTCTTTGAACACCAGCATATATATATACAGTGGAACTTCTCTATTACAAACTTCTATAGGCGCCTCCGTAGCCAGGTGGGAAGGAGCAGCAGTGCATAGCACACGCTTCTTGATTAGACGAGGGTTCGAGCCCGTCACCACCAAATACGGAGGATGCGGAAAGGTCAGAGAATGACCACCGCATATCCTCGAGCAATATGGCCTTAGTTGCTAATGCTCCTAAAAAAAAAAAAAAAAAAAAACCAAATAATGGAAAACTAACTTCTATTTAACGAATTTCTCTGTATTACGAATTTTTTCGCGAATCATTGCACCTTGAAACGAAATTTATTTTTTATTATTTTTTTTTCTGAAAAGTAACGTACAGCATACGTTAATCATAAATTTTCTTTCGTGTAAATATGAATGGAAGCAGAATAAAAGAAATTCACAAAGTTGTATATTTCTTCAATGTGAGTGATACTGTTGAATTGGCAAGCGAACGTCATTGAGTAGGCGGTACCTGTTCACTATATGGTCAGCACAGCGAAGTTTGCGGTGTATGTATTGGCAAGAGCTGCAGTCCAGTAATTTTTACAATTGCGAAAACAATGTCGAAGAGAAAGTGTTTAAGTATTAATGATAAAGCAAAGATTGTTATGATATTGACCAGGGTTTTAAGAAAAAAGATGTTGCAGAGAAATATGGCAATCTGCAAGCAGTTTATCTACGATTTTAAAAAAATCGAGAATCAATTTTAAATGCAATTGAAAGAGGAGCAGACAAGAAGCGAATTAAGTTGTGTATGAAGATGATATACGAAGATGTTGATAAAGCTGTTCTAAAATGGGTGCAAATGATATGTGAAAAGAATATCCCAATATCAGGCCTAATAATTAAGCAACAAGCTCTGAAATTTGCACAGTCCCTTGGACATACAGAATTTAATGCGAGCACTAAATTTTAAATTTGTGGAGAAAGTGTTAACGTAAGCAAAGAAGATTGCAACGGTTGGAGGAATAATACCTTAAAGAAGATTTTGGAAGAATATGAGCGTAAGGATGTTTTTAATGCTGACAAAATGGGTTTATTCTTTAAATGTTTACCGAATAGAACACTTGCTTTTAAGGATGATAAACGTTTTGGCGGAAAACAAAGCAAAGAAAGAATCACTGTGCTAGTTGGAGCAAATATGACAGGAAGTGAAAAATTAAGACTTTTAGTCATCGGAATATCAAAAAACCCAAGATGTTTGAGAGGCACAAAGTCTTTGGAAGTTGATTACACCTTTTAATAAAAAAGCATGGATGACAAGTGATATTTTTGAAGAATGGACATTAAAACTAGACAAGCATATAACAAAAGAAAAAATGAAAATCGTGTTGGTAACTGACAACTGTCCGGCACATCCTGCCAATATTTCTATTTCTGCCAAACTTAAAAGTGCGAAGTTGTTTTTACCATGAAACGTAATGTCAAAACTCCAGCCAATGGACCAAGGCATTATTAACAATTTTAAATTTCATTATCGAAAGAGAATAATAATGAAGATTGTCAATGCGTTATCAGAAAATAGAAACTTGGAGGTTACAATTAACCTTAGAGATTGCATCTCTGAACTGGCAAAAGTTTGGACAAACGATGTCACTGAATATACTATTCAAAATTGTTTTTCGAAAGCGGGATTTGCATTGAATATAGAAGTTGAACAGCGACTGGACGAACTAGATGAACTGCCCCTTTCACAACTGAAAAACTTTTGGACATTATTAGAATCATCCGGAAACATCGAAAATGAAATAACACTGGATAGTTATGTTTATGTAGATCACAGCAGAACATCCAAATGATGATGAAATACTGCTGAATAGTGTTAAACGCTCGTCTTAGTGTTAAATGATCACAAAGAAATTAACGATGATGCATCAGAACAACCCGTAGAAAAGCCAACTCACGAAGAAATATTAACGCTTGATTAACGGTTTCATATGGGTGGGTTGGTTTTTTTTTTAGGAGCATTAGCAACTAAGGCCGTATTGCTCCGGGATATGCGGAGATCATTCCCTGACCTTTCCGCATCTTCCGTATTTGGTGGTGATGGTCTCAAACCCTGGTCTAATCAAGAAGCATGTGCTATGCACTGCTGCTCCTTCCCACCTGGCTACAGAATCGCTGGTTCGTATGGGTCTACAGTTATGTGAAAATGTTCCTGATAATGTTTTTAATGCTCTGAACAAATGTGAGGTTTTCTTTGAGAATCAGACAATTTTTTAATTGTACTGTGCAAACGAAAATTAGATTTTTTTAAATTTTTGATACTTACTAGCGAAAATTGTGTAAACGTAATTTAAATAAGTATGTTTTTGAAATAAAATACATTAAAAATAAATGTAGATTCGTTTTCATTTTTCTAATTAGATAATTTCTAATAAAAAAGCTATTCTCTGTATAACGAAATTTCCCTATAATGAATTTTTTCGCTGGATTTATCGAATTCGTTATAGGGAAGTTCGACTGTATATATATATATATATATATATATATATATATATATAAACCGATGAGCCAAAACATTATGACCACCTACCTAATAT